>NC_057795.1:480778501-481077765 GCF_018294505.1 Triticum aestivum
TTTGTTTTATTTTTCTTTTCTTAATTTATTTTCTCTTCTGTTTTATTTCATTTTAAAATATTCAGGCACTTTATAAAAATGTGTGCACCCCACCATAATTAACCTTGTAATTTTTGACAACCCCCGAACATTTTAGTTTGATTTTTTGAAAAACTTTTATTGCCATCATAATTTTGAATTGAATTCCGAAACCGTTTTGATTTAACCCGAGATTAACTACAGTGACAGAGGTGACGTGGCATCATTAGTGGGGATTACTGTAGCTTAATTACCCGGGCGTTACAGACTCCAACTTCACCACCTCACACCTGCCTCCACTTTGCACATCACGGGCTTTGTATCTCTTTGCGAGCTGTTCTTGGGCATCGAGCCCCATTTTGCGCTGTGGAAGAGACTGTTTTGCCTCGTACCCCGTTCTCACGAGGGGTCGATATATCAAGTGGGTGGAGCCGAAATATGGCGCATCGCCGGGACCGGATATCTATCCGGAACCCCGAAGAAGGCGTCCGAAGACTGGCCTTCGGAGTGGTTCTATATGGAAGACGCCCCGCTGCCGGATCCAGTTCGGATCGGCCTCTCGGAGTTTAGCAACGCTCCTCTGAAGAAACGCCTGAGTTAGCGCCCGCGGAGCCCTCAACGGGAAGATGATAGGAGCGTCCAATATCTGATGGGCCGGATACGGTTACTAGCCCATTCCGGATTAACCATGATTGGAGTCATGGCCACATGCATTATGCGAGGGGTGCAGCCGCTCCAATATAGGGGCCACCCCATGTGGGATTTCAACGGGGAGAATGACGCCACCCGTCATGGCCGCAAGGGGCCGGGATCGGCCGCTGATCTGGTGAAGATCCTGTCCGGCTTGTACAAGGGGGAGAAGGAGGACTTCCTCCGCACGAGTCCATTGAATGGATTCTCCATGAATAACCCTCGGAGCTGGGTAAGCTGACGTTTATATATCCGATCCGTGCTTTCAAAGATAAGTGTCTTACTTTATGATTTCGACGCTGGAACTGCGCCGGGATGTGGAGGGCATAGAAAGCCCGACTCCACAACCCGAGGATCCGGGAAGATCCCTCGATCCGGCCTCCGGAGAGGATCCGGACATAATGGTGGAACTGATTGACGGGGTGTTCCACTAGCTCAGCATAGACAATGCTCTAGTCGCCATTATGGCTGACTACCCCGGTTTATCTCCGGCTTCCCAGGTGAGTACGACCGAAGTCCTGACACCGTTACTTTTTTAATGCTTATTTATGACCACCGTGTACCAACGGTGCTTCGCAGGAGGTGCCTTTACGGCGGGAAGCCGAGCCCGTGGCGACTGACCAACCAGGGTCAGTGCGGCCCAGCAGGCGGAAGAGGAGTGCTACGCGAATCGAAACGTCACCGCAAAGGTATGGCGCACCATTGTCTTTTAAGGGAAAGACTCCTGGGAGGTATATTAATGCTCATGATTCTTCCAGGAGAAAGAGCGCTCGCCGGACTGAGCCCGGAGAGGTTGCCAACCAAGCCTCCGCCAGCCAGGCTCCAACGCCTGGTCCGGAGGGGGAGGCGAGTGCAAGGCACGAGCCGGATGCTCCTCCAACAGTGGATGCCGACAGGTTGTCCGCCACCAGATCTGAGGTGGAGAGCGCCATGAATCACAGGCGCCGTCGGACAGTTCTTCGTGATGCGTGTTTCTCCCTAGAGGCGTTGAATGCCTTTAATGCGGGAGACGCGCACCTCCGTGCTGCTCGAGATGGTTTAACCAGAGCCACGGAGCAGTATGTAAAAGACATACGGGTGAGGAATTTTAATAGTTATATATGCCAGTAGCCTCCGAGACTTAAAATAGTTAAACTAACTGATTTAAGGATCATTTGTTATGCAGGATCTTACAGAGAAGAATACCCACCTATCCCAGGAGCTTCAAGAATGCAAGGCCCAACTTGAGGCCGCACTAGCCGCTGCCGGGGGAGCCACAGAGACCCCCTCTGGTAATTCATATTTCGAAAAAGAGAATTAGTTTATGAAGTGCGGCGTGTGTGTATAGTCTGACAATAATATTGCAGAGGGTGCCGGACTAGATCCGGACAAGCAACATCTGCTGCGCCAGCTGAAGGCCGGCGAGAAGGTGCTTATGAGGGTGCAGCAGGAGAGGAACAAAGTCCAAGATGCCCACACCCAGCTGGGCGAAGAACTAAAAGATGTTCGGGTCCAGGTGTCTAACTCCGTAAAGGAGAATCGGCGGCTTCGTCGCGGCATTTACAGTAAGTGCTTGAGCAAACTCTTTTGAAAAGAAGAGTTCGGCGAGGAAGTTGATTGACAGAAATGTGTCTGTAGGTGTGCTCACGGGTCGTCCGGCGGAGGAGATGCCTGGTTCCATGGGAGACCCTCTTCCCAAGCTGCTGCAACTGTATGAACGTGTTTGGCAGGCGATGAGCGGCGTCGTTCAGGCCTTATGGCCTTCCGTCTCCCTACCCGAGGGTCTTGGAGGGCTTGCTGAGAAGCTTCAGGGAGTACGGCAGCGCTTCCGTCTGTGGAAGATATCGGCCTGCCGTCAAGGCGCCAGGGAGGCCTGGGCCATGGTGAAGACGCGGTACACGAAGGCTGATCCAAACCACATGGCCGAGGTCGGACCTGTGGGGCCCGATGGGAAGGAGATCCCTGTGAGCCTGATGTACGGCCAAGTAGAGTTGGCCGTGAAATATTCCCAACGGGACTGTAAATTAGACAGCCTGTTAGATGGGATTGAAGAGGAGTACAATCAGTCAGTTTGACGATGTTATTTAAAATGACATGTAAAATGCCTTCTAGCCGGATTGTAGATCGTTTGTCTTTGCGGACCTTTTCGCTTCAACCTCGAGACCCAACAGTCCGGAGTGTGTCCGAATACCCTTACGGTTATAAAAAAACCGGGGCATGCATGGAGACAAGGCATAGGGGTCATAAGTGCTTTATTAGACAAGTGCCCAACTAGCTATGTTATATTACATGGTTAGTAAGAAACATCTTCCAGGGAGAATAGTTCCGTTAGGGGTTCCTTTCCCTGGGAGGCATGCCCTAAAGTGCATGTCTGGACTGCGAAAAGAGCAGAAAAAGCATCTGGGGGCAGATAAATAAATAAGTAATAAATCATCTTTCAGGTCACCGACCGAATATTCCCTTAAGAACGCTAGCCTTCGGCTTCACCCAGTCTGAGGTACACATCCGGCTGACCCGGCAGTAACAATCACAGAGGTGCTCCCTTTACCTCCGAGCCGAACAATCGGGAACGTAGGGGTAAGCACAGGAGCCAGGCAACCCAGCTTGGCCATAACTTAAGTCATATCGATGCATATAATGGTGAGTAAAAGGTACATGCGGAAGTATGACACATGTGTTGGGCATAAAGCCCATATAAATAAGCTTCTGTTAAAGAAGCCCCCAGGTATAACGAGTGCGAGTAGCACATCAAGTGAGTGCGAACAAAGAGCAGATCAGCCCTCAAGAGGCTTGTACTGAAAGAGGGAGGAAAAAGGAGGGAAAACAAAGACAGCGAAAAAATATGAAAGGTGGACGGAGGAAGGAGACGAACTCTGAGTCCGGCGCTAGGCGTAGAATCTTCGGAGACGGGCTGCGTTCCATGGGTTTGGCTCGAGTCGGTTGTTAGATGTGTTGCATAGACGGCATGCACTGCCGGTAAGGACTTGGTCGATGATGAAAGGACCTTCCCATTTGGGCTTAAGTTTGTCCTTTTTCTTGTTCGGTAGGCGTAGAACTAGCTCGCCAACATTGTAAGTTTTGGCCCGTACTTCTCTGCTTTGATATCTTTGAGCCTGCTGCTGATAGAATGTGGAATGGGATTTTGCCACGTCGCGCTCCTCCTCTAAGGCGTCCAAACTGTCCTGCTGATCCAACTCGGCTTCTCTTTCTTCATACATGCGCACGCGAGGTGAGTCATGAATTATATCGCAGGGCAAAACTGCCTTAGCGTCGTATACCATAAAAATGGTGTGAATCCGGTAGTGCGGTTTGGCGTGGTTCGCAACCCCCAGAGTACGGAGTCGAGCTCCTCTACCCAGTGTGTGTTAGATTCCGTGAGGGACCGCACTAATCTGGGTTTAATGTCGCTCATGATTAGACCATTTGCTCGTTCCACTTGACCGTTAGTTTGAGGGTGATAGACTGAAGCGTAGTCGAGCTTGATGCCCATGTTTTTGCACTAGAGTTTAACCTCGTCGGCCGTGAAATTCGTGTCGTTATCAGTGATGATGCTGTGGGGGACGCCAAAATGGTGTACTACCCCGGATATGAAGTCTATCACAGGTCCGGATTCTGCCGTTTTAACCGGCTTGGCCTCTATCCATTTGGTGAATTTGTCCACCATGACCAATAAGTATTTTTGCTTGTGGGTTCCCCCTTTAAGGGGTCCAACCATGTCAAGCCCCCAGACCGCGAACAGCCAAGTGATGGGTATAGTTTTGAGGGCGGTGGGTGGCATGTGGCTTTGATTAGCAAAGAGCTGGCAACCGACGCATCGTTGGACTAAGTCATGAGCATCTGCCCGGGCTGTCGGCCAATAAAATCCTGTACGGAAGGCCTTGCCTACAAGGGCCCGAGCTGTGGCGTGGTGCCCGCCGAGTCTGGCGTGAATTTCAGCCAGGAGATTTCGCCCTTCCTCTTCAGAGATACACCTTTGAAGGACTCCAGTTGTGTTTTTCTTATAAAGTTCTCCCTCATGGACCTTGTAGGCTTTAGATCGCCGATCTATGCAGCGGGCCTCATTTTGGTCTTCGGGAAGTTCCTGCCTGATTAAGTAGGCTAGGAATGGTTTCATCCACGGGGCAATTACTGCCATTATTTCGTGGGCTGAAGGTGTTATTTCATTGGCTGAGCCACCAATTGTGTCAGAATGTTCCGTGTTGGGTGGTGCAGTTGGTTCCGGGTTGTTATTTCCGGACTCCTCTTCCCATAATACGGATGGCTTAAAGAGCCGCTCCAGGAAGATGTTTGAAGGGACGGCGTCGCGTTTTGCGCCGATGCGTGCCAATACGTCTGCTGCCTGGTTATTATCTCGGGCTACATGGTGGAATTCGAGTCCTTCGAACCGAGCTGACATTTTTAGGACGGCGTTACGGTAGGCTGCCATTTTTGGATCCTTGGCATCAAAGTCTCCATTTACTTGGGATATTGCGAGGTTTGAATCCCCGCGCACCTCTAGGCGTTGAATACCCATGGAGATTGCCATCTGGAGACCATGTAGAAGGGCCTCATATTCGGCTGGGTTGTTGGAGTCTGTGTACATTATTTGAAGTACGTATTGGACTATGTGTCCGGTTGCGGACGTCAAGATGACGCCAGCCCCCAAGCCAGCCAACATTTTGGAGCCATCGAAATGCATGATCCAATTGGAGTATGCGCTGTACTCTTTAGGGAGTTTGGCTTCGGTCCATTCGGCGATGAAGTCAGCCAAAACTTGCGACTTTATAGCTCGTTGTGGTTTGTAGATTATGTCAAATGGTAAGAGCTCAATGGCCCATTTTGCAATCCTGCCCGTCGCGTCGCGATTGTTTATAATATTGTTGAGAGGTACTTCGGAGGCCACCGCTATGGAACACTCTTGAAAGTGGTGTCGCAGCTTCCGGGATGCCATGAACACTGCATACGCTATCTTTTGATAATGTCGGTACCGGGACTTGCATGGAGTTAAGACAGTGGATACGTAGTACACTGGTTTTTGAAGAGGGAATTTGTGCCCTTCTGTTGCTCGTTCGACAACGAGTACGGCACTGACAACTTGATGTGTTGCCGCAATATATAATAACATAGGTTCGCCCAGGTTGGGTGTGGCCAGGACCGGATTTGTTGCCAATATGGCCTTAATTTCTTCGAGTCCGGCCGTGGCAGCATCTGTCCATTCAAAGTGTTCGGTGCACCGGAGGAGGCGATAGAGGGGCAGTGCCTTTTCTCCCAAATGGGAGATGAAGCGGCTTAGAGCCGCCACGTATCCAGTTAGTTTTTGTATTTGTTTGAGGTCTTTTGGGATATCCAATTGTGACAGAGCTCGGATCTTGGCTGGGTTTGCTTCAATTCCTCTACCGGATACAATGAAGCCCAAGAGCTTTCCGGCTGGTACGCCGAAAACACATTTTTCCGGGTTGAGCTTAATGTCGTATGCTCGGAGGTTGTCGAATGTAAGCCTCAAATCGTCTACTAGGGTTTCGACGTGTTTGGTCTTAACGACCACATCGTCTATGTATGCCTCCACTGTTTTGCCTATCTGGGTAGCCAGACATGTCTGAATCATGCGCTGATATATTGCGCCGGCGTTTTTGAGTCCGAAGGGCATTGTGTTGAAGCAGAATGGTCCGTATGGAGTAATGAATGCCGTTGCGGCCTGGTCTTTTTCCGCCATCTTGATTTGATGGTATCCGGAGTATGCGTCGAGGAAGCACAATGAATCGTGCCCTGCGGTAGCATCGATGATTTGGTCGATGCGGGGGAGGGGGAAAGGATCCTTTGGATAGGCCTTGTTAAGGTCTTTGAAATCGACACAAAGGCGCCAGGATTTGTCCTTTTTTGGTACCATTACCAGGTTTGCTAGCCAGTCCGGATGTTTTATATCTCTGATGATTCCGGCTTCTAGGAGTTTGGCTAGCTCCTCTCCCATTGCCTGTCTTTTGGGTTCGGAAAATCGCCGAAGAGCCTGTTTGACTGGCTTGAATCCTTTTAGGATATTTAGGCTGTGTTCTGCCAGCCTGCGTGGGATTCCTGGCATATCTGAAGGGTGCCAGGCAAAAATGTCCCAATTTTCCCGAAGGAATTCTCGTAGTGCGGCTTCTACATCAGGGTTTAATTGTGCCCCAATGGAGGCCGTCTTTGTGGGGTCCATTGGATGGACCTGGAATTTGACTATTTCGTCTGCTGGTTTAAAAGAGGTGGACTTAGACCTCTTATCGAGTATCACATCGTCCCAATCCATCGTGGAGCGCAGCGCCGTGAGTTCCTCTGCCGCTAGGGCTTCGGATAATGCCTCTAGGGCCAGTGCGGCTGTCTTATTTCCAGTGCGGAGTGCTATATCTGGATCACTGACAAGGGTGATGATTCCATTAGGCCCGGGCATTTTAAGCTTCATGTACCCGTAATGGGGTATAGCTTGGAAGATTGTGAATGCCTCTCGCCCTAACAAGGTGTGATATCCGATGCCAAACGGGGCCACTTGGAACATGACCTCCTCAGACCTGTAATTGTCTGGCGAGCCGAACACTACATCTAGTGTGATTTTTCCTGTGCAACGTACTTCCCGACTAGGGATTATTCCTCTAAAGGTTGTGCTGCTTCGCTCAATGCGGCTCCAGTCAATTTCCATTTTTTGGAGGGTTTCCTCGTAGATGAGGTTTAATCCGCTGCCGCCATCCATGAGTACCTTGGTAAGATGAAAGCCGTCCACTATCGGACCGAGGACCAATGCGGTTGGTGCTCGGGCTGTTCGGAATTTAGGTTCGTCGCTGGCATTGAAGGTGATAGCCGTGTCGCTCCATGGATTTGTTGTTGCTACTTGGTAGACTTTGGTGAGGCTGCGGATTGTTCGTTTCCGCATGTTATTTGATGCGAAAGTCTCGAAGACTGTTAATACCGTACTGGTACTGTTGGGCTGGTTACCCGGGGCTAGAAAGCCTTCGCCACTTTTGGCCACCTGCCGTAGTATCCAACATGCTCGAAGGCTATGTGTTGGAGTGGCGCCTTCTGTACTATGGATTTTACAGGGTCCGTTGAGCCATCCCTCCAGTACGGTTCTGTGCCCTTTAGGGGTTTTTTGCTTTTTGGTTTTCAACCCAGGTGCTTGAGTATGACGCACCTTTTTATTTCGAACTAGGGTTGTGTTCAGGGACGGATTGTCCCAAAACCTAGTTTCGGTTTTCCAGGCACTCTCCATCGCACAGTATTTTTGTACTATGTTCGCTAGGTCAGCAAAGCGTGTAACTTCGCAACGACTTATGGCGTTCATGATTCCCTTGTCCGTGCAATTGTTGCGGAAAATTGAGATTGCGCTTTCCTCACGGTAGTCCTTTATCCTGTCCATAACCAGGAGGAATCTGGCTCAGTAATGATGTACTGTTTCATCGGGCTCTTGTCGTATTTGAGACAGATCGCTTATGTTTGGGTGGGCGAGCGGAATTAAATTCGGAACCTCGCCCCATCTAAGGCTCAAAGGCCGAGAAGTTTCCGGATTTGGAAGCTTGGATTGCTGGATGTTGTCCAACAAATCTGGTCTGATGCCTGACTTTAGGTTCAGTACTTGATTGACGTCCGTCCCTCCGCGGGAATCCGGCATGGAGGGATCGGGAATCCAGACATAACTGGTCTTTAACATAGAAGAAGAGTCGCCGCGTTGTTCTTCTACCACAACAACATGGTGGGTGGCCTGGGGAGAGTTAATTTCTCTTTGATCAGTTTTAAGCCCAATTTGATCGTAGTCTGTGGCGACTCCCAGGGCGGCGATGCGATCCAAGAGCTCATTTACAGAGGAGAGCTCCATCGGGTCTAGCTGCTCGGCGAATTCCGAGTTGACGTGAAGATCGCTTTTGATGACCTGAGAGGTCATTGTCGAAGCAGTGGCCGAACAGGCGGTCATAAGAAAACCGCCTAGCCGGATAGTTTGGCTGGTGGCCAAAGCTCCCTTGACGACGGCGCCGTCTTTAAGGACGGGAAAAGGCATCCCTCCTGATTGCGACGGCACAGAGGAACTCTCAATGAAAGCACCAATGTCGGTGTCAAAACCGGAAGATCTCGGGTAGGGGGTCCCGAACTGTGCGTCTAGGCGGATGGTAACAGGAGACAAGGGACACGATGTTTTACCCAGGTTCAGGCCCTCTTGATGGAGGTAAAACCCTACGTCCGGCTTGATTGATATTGATGATGTGGGTATTACAAGAGTAGATCTACCACGAGATCAAGGAGGCTAAACCCTAGAAGCTAGCCTATGGTATGATTGTTGTTCGTCCTATGGACTAAAGCCATCCGGTTTATATAGACACCGAAGAGGGCTAGGGTTACACAAAGTCGGTTACAATGGTAGGAGATCTACATATCCGTATAGCCAAGCTTGCCTTCCACGCCAAGGAAAGTCCCATTCGGACACGGGACGAAGTCTTCAATCTTGTATCCTCATAGTCTTGGAGTTCGGCCGATGATGATAGTTCGTCTATCCGGACACCCCCTAGTCCAGGACTCCCTTAATGTCCCTAGTGAGCCTCTAGTTTACTAGCTTGTTGATCAACAGATGGTTTCCTGACTATGGACATTAGATGTCATTGATAATGGGATCACATCATTAGGAGAATGATGTGATGGACAAGACCCAATCCTAATCATAGCACAAGATCATGTAGTTCGTTTGCTAAAGCTTTTCTAATGTCAAGTATCATTTCCTTATACCATGAGATTGTGCAAATCCTGGATACCGTAGGAATGCTTTTGGTGTACAAAACGTCACAACATAACTGGGTGGCTATAAAGGTGCACTACGGGTATCTCCGAAAGTGTCTGTTGGGTTGGCACAAATCGAGACTAGGATTTGTCACTCCGTATGACAGAGAGGTATCTCTGGGCCCACTCGGTAATGCATCATCATAATGAGCTCAATGTGACTAAGTAGTTGGTCACATGATCATGCATTACGGAATGAGTAAAGTGACTTGCCGGTAACAAGATTGAACGAGATATTGGGATACCGACGATCGAATCTCAGGCAAGTAACGTACCGATAGACAAAGGGAATTGTATACGGGATTGCTTGAATCCTCGACATCGTGGTTCATCCGATGAGATCATCGTGGAAGATGTGGGAGACAACATGGGTATCCAGATCACGCTGTTGGTTATTGGCCGGAGAGCTGTCTCGGTCATGTCTGCATGATTCCCAAACCCGTAGGGTCTACACACTTAAGGTTCGATGATGCTAGGGTTATAGGGAAGGTTTGTACGTGGTTACCGAATATTGTTCAGAGTCCTGGATGAGATCCTGGACATCACGAGGAGTTCCGGAATAGTTCTGAGGTGAAGATTTATATATAGCAAGTCATCATACGGTCACCGGAAGTATTCGGGGGTTTACCGGTATTGTACCGAGACCTACGAAGGGGTTCCGGGGGTCTACCTGGAGGGTCCACCTGTCTCGGAGGGTCCTTATGGGCTGTATGTGGAAGGGAACCAGCCCCAAGTGGGCTGGGCGCCATCCCCCTAGGGCCCATGCGCCTAGGGTTGGGGGGACCCTAAAGGGGGCGCCCCCTTGGCTTGGGGGGCAAGCCCGCTCCACTTGGCCGCCACCCCCCTCTAGATCTCATCTAGAGGGGTCGGCCCCCTTCACCCTTCACCCTATAAATAGAGGGGAGGAGGGAGGGCAGCCGCACCACATCCAAGGCGCAGCCCTCCCCCTCTCCAACTCCTCTCCTCCTCCGTTTGAGTTTGGCAAAGTCCTGCCGGAGAACCGCTGCTCCACCACCACCACGCCGTCATGCTGCTGCTGGAGCTGTCTTCCTCAACCTCTCCCTCCTCCTTGCTGAATCAAGGCATAGGAGACGCCACCAGGTTGCACATGGGTTGAACGCGGAGGTGCCGTTGTTTGGTGCTTAGATCGGAATCCACCGCGATCTGAATCGCTATGAGTACGACTCCTTCATCTGCGTTCTTGTAATGCTTCCGTTTTGCGATCTTAAAGGGTATGAAGATGCACCCCTCTCTCTCGTTGCTAGTCTCTCCATAGATTGATCTTGGTTATGCGTAGAATTTTTTTTAATTTCTGCAACAATCCCCAACAGTGGCATCATGAGCTAGGTCTATGCGTAGTTTCTATGCACGAGTAGAACACAAGTTGTTGTGGGCGTCGATTTTATAAATTTACTTGCCACTACTAGTCTTATCTTCATTCGGCGGCATCGTGGGATGAAGCAGCCCGGATCGACCTTACGCGTACTCTTACATGAGACAGGTTCCACCGACTGACATGCACTAGTTGCATAAGGTGGCTAGCGGGTGTCTGTCTCTCCCACTTTAGTTGGATCGGATTCGATGAAAAGGGTCCTTATGAAGGGTAAATAGCAATTGGCATATCATGGTGTGCTTTTGGCGTAGGTAAGAAATGTTCTTGCTAGAAACCTATAGCAGCCACGTAAAAACTTGCAATAACAATTAGAGGACGTCTAACTTGTTCTTGCAGCATATGCCGTGTGATGTGATATGGACAAAAGGATGTGATGAATGATATATATGTGATGTATGAGATTGATCATGATCTTGTAAGAGGAATCATGACTTGCATGTCGATGAGTATGACAACCGGCAGGAGCCATAGGAGTTGTCTTAATTTATTATATGACCTGCGTGTCCTTGAATAATGCCATGTAATTACTTTAATTTATTGCTAAACCGTTAGCCATAGTAGTAGAAGTAATAGTTGGCGAGACAACTTCACGAAGACAGGATGATGGAGATCATGATGATGGAGATCATGATGATGGAGATCATGGTGTCATGCCGGTGACGATGATGTTCATGGCGCCCCGAAGATGGAGATCAAAAGGAGCAAAATGATATTGGCCATATCATGTCACTATTTGATTGCATGTGATGTTTATCATGTTTTTGCATCTTATTTTCTTAGAATGACGGTAGCATAAATAACATGATCCCTCATAAAATTTCAAGAAAGTGTTCCCCCTAACTATGCACCGTTGCAAAAGTTCGTTGTTTTGAAGAACCACGTGATGATCGGGTGTGATAGATTCTAACGTTCGCATACAATGGGTGTAAGCCAGATTTACACATGCAAAACACTTAGGTTGACTTGACAAGCCTAGCATGTACAGACATGGCTTCGGAACACAAGAGACCGAAAGGTCAAACATGAGTCGTATAGCAGATACGATCAACATGAAGATGTTCACCGATGATGACTAGTCCGTCTGACGTGATGATCGGACACGGCCTAGTTGACTCGGGTCATATACCACTTAGATGACTAGAGGGATGTCTATCTGAGTGGGAGTTGATGTCTACTACACAACCTTCTTCTTGTAGACGTTGCTGGGCCTGCAAGTGCACAGGTTTGTAGGACAATAGCAAATTTCCCTCAAGTGGATGACCTAAGGTTTATCAATCCGTGGGAGGCGTAGGATGAAGATGGCCTCTCTCTAACAACCCTGCAACCAAATAACAACGAGTCTCTTGTGTCCTCAACACACCCAATACAATGGTAAATTGTATAGGTGCACTAGTTCGGCGAAGAGATGGTGATACAAGTGCAATATGGATGGTAGATTAAGGTTTTTGTAATATGAAATTATAAAAACAGCAAGGTAACTAATGATAAAAGTGAGCGTAAATGGTATTGCAATGATAGGAAACAAGGCCTAGGGTTGATACTTTCACTAGTGCAAGTTCTCTCAACAATAATAACATAGATAGATCATATAACAATCCCTCAACATGCAACAAAGAGTCACTCCAAAGCCACTAATAATGGAGAACAAACGAAGAGATTATGGTAGGGTACGAAACCACCTCAAAGTTATTCTTTCGGATCAATCTACTCAAGAGTTCGTACTAGAGTAACACCTTAAGACACAAATCAACCAAAACCCTAATGTCACCTAGATACTCCATTGTCACCTCAAGTATCCGTGGGCATGATTATACGATATGCATCACACAATCTCAGATTCATCTATTCAACCAACACAAAGTACTTCAAAGAGTGCCCCAAAGTTTCTACCGGAGAGTCAAGACGAAAATGTGTGCCAACCCCTATGCATAGGTTCATGGGCGGAACCCGCAAGTTGATCACCAAAACATACATCAAGTGGCACGTGATATCCCATTGTCACCACAGATAAGCATGGCAAGACATACATCAAGTGTTCTCGAATCATTAAAGACTCAGTCCGATAAGATAACTTCAAGAGGAAAACTCAATTCATCACAAGAGAGTAGAGGGGGAGAAACATCATAAGATCCAAATATAATAGCAAAGCTCGCGATACATCAAGATCGTGCCATTGAGAGAACACGAGAGAGAGAGAGAGAGAGAGAGAGAGAGAGAGAGAGAGATCAAACACAAAGCTACTTGTACATACCCTCACCCCAAGGGTGAACTACTCCCTCCTCGTCATGGATAGCGCCGGGATGATGAAGATAGCCACCGGTGAGGGATCCCCCCTCCGGTAGGGTGCCGGAACGGGCTCCTGAGAGGTTTTTGGTGGCTACAGAGGCTTGCGGTGGCGGAACTCCCGATCTATCTTTGTTGTCGATGCTTTTAGGGTATGTGGGCTTATATAGGCGAAAGAAGTCGGTCGGGGGGTGCTCGAGGGGCCCAGGAGACAGGGGGTGCGCCCTGTAAGGGGGACGCCCTCCTATCTCCTGGCCTCCTCGAGGCTCTTCTGACGTGAACTCCAAATCTCCCGGATCATATTCTTCCCAAAAATCACGCTCCCGAAGGTTTCATTCTGTTTGGACTCCGTTTGATATTCCTTTATTTCGAAATACTGAAACAGGCAATAAAACAACAATATGGGTCGGGCCTCCGGTTAATAGTTTAGTCCCAAAAGTAATATAAAAGTGTATAATAAAGCCCATATCATTCAAAACAAATAATAAAATAGCATGAATGCTTCAAAAATTATAGATACGTTGGAGACGTATCAACATCCCCAAGCTTAATTCCTACTCGTCCTCTAGTAGGTAAATGATAAAAGAAAGAATTTATGAAGTGTGAATGCTAGTAGGTGCACAAGTTTGATCAATGATAGTTTCAATCACCTTGTCTAGCATGATTATATGTCATAACAGTAGTTCATCTCATAAAACTTCTCAAGATCAAGTAGCAAGCTATTCACATGTTAAAGCATAGACCATAAACTTTCTTGAAAACTAACAAACTTCATTCTTAGTCATCAAACAATTGCAATTCATCTTATTTTCAGGAAGGGTCTATGTCAGAGCTTTGATTTAGCAAACTTCACATACTCAACTATCATATAGTCTTCTACAATTGCTAACACTCACGCAATACTAATGGATATGGAGTTTTAATTGAACACTGAGAAAGATAGGGGCTTATAGTGTTGCCTCCCAACGTATTCAGCTTTGGGTGATGTCAACAATAATATTTCATGCTAACTTACATTAAATTGGATATATATATATATATATATATATATATATATATATATATATCAGGATCACCCCAACACAAAGTGCTTGCGAAAGGATAAAATGAAAAAAAGGAAAGGTGAAGATCACCTTGACTCTTGCATAAAGTAAAAGACATAAGGTAAAAGATAGGCCCTTCGCAGAGGGAAGCAGAGGTTGTCATGCGCTTTTAGGGTTGGATACACAAAATCTTAATGCAAAAGAACATCACTTTATATTGCCACTTGTATATGGACCTTTATTATGCAGTCCGTCGCTTTTATTGCTTCCATAACAAGATCGTACAAAGCTTATTTTCTCTGCACTAATAAGTCATGCATATTTAGAGAGCAATTTTTATTGCTTGCACCGATGACAACTTACTTGAAGGATCTTACTCAATCCATAGGTAGGTATGGTGGACTCTCATGGCAAAAACTGGGTTTAAGGATATTTGGAAGCACAAGTAGTATATCTACTTGGTGCAAGGAATTTTGGCTAGCATGAGGGGGAAAGGCAAGCTCAACATGTTTGAATGATCCATGACAATATATTTTAACTGAGATGTGAGAAAACATAGCCCATTATGTTGTCTTCCTTGTCCAACATCAAATCTTTAGCATGTCATACTTAATGAGTGCTCACAATTATAAAAGATGTCTAGGATAGTATACTTATATGTGAAATCTCTCTTCCTTCAATATTCTTTCATGAATTGTTCAAATGACCAATACAATGCTTGCTAACCTTCAATAAATTTACAACCTCTACTTCTTAGATGTGAAGTCATTACTCCCAACGGGGTAAGCATATGAAACATATATAATTTCAGATTTATGATATTCAACTCATTCAACCATTTACTCATAGGATATAAGTGAAGTACACGAGTAAATGACAAACTACTCCAAAAAGATATAAGTGAAGATCAATGAGTAGCTAAATAATTATGTAACTATGTGAAGACTCTCTCTCATTAAAGAATTTCAGATCTTGGTATTGTATTCAAACAGCAAGCAAAACAAAATAAAATAACATTGCAAGGATAGCACGACTCATGTGAAGAAGCAAAAACTTAGGCTCAACCGGTACTAACCGATAGTTGTTGAAGAAGAAAGGTGGGATACCTACCGGGGCATCCCCGAGCTTAGATGCATGAGACTTCTTGAAATATTATCTTGGGGTGCCTTGGACATCCCCAAGCTTGAGATTTTATGTCTCCTTAATTCCTTTTATATGTCGGTTTCCCTTTTTATCAAAAGCTTCATCCACACCAAACTCAACAAGAACTCGTGAGATAGGTTAGTATAAACCAATGCAAAACCATATAATTTTATACTGTAACAAATCACTAAGATTATTATTCAACATTTAATACTAAATGTCTCTGCATATTTAATACTCCTATCCTCAAATAGAATCATTAAACAAGCAAACATATGCAAACAATGCAAACATAACAGCAATCTGCCAAAACAGTATAGTCTGTAAAGAATGCAAGATTCATCATACTTACCTAACTCCAAAAATTATAAGAAAAATACTACGCTGTAAAAGATTTATCATATCTCAATATGAAAAAAGATTCAACATTATATCACTCTCTGACTTTTCTAGGGAATTTTTGCAACAGCGGTAAACTTTCTGTTTTCAAACAGCAACATGTATACTAGCAAAATAAGCATGGTAAAGGCTATCCTTGACATTTTTATTGAAAATAAAGATGCAAAACATTATTCTAAATAACAGCAAGCAAATACTAACAAAAGAAAATGACGCTCCAAGCAAAACACATATCATGTGGCGAATAAAAATATAGCTCCAAGTAAAGTTACCAATGAACGAAGACGAAAGAGCGGATGCCATCCGGGGTATCCCCAAGCTTAGTTGCTTGGTTATCCTTGAATATTACCTTGGGGTGCCTTGGGCATCCCCAATCTTAGGCTCTTTCCACTCCTTATTCCATAGTCCATCGAATCTTTACCCAAAACTTGAAAACTTCAACCACACAAAACTCAAAACAAAACTCGTAAGCTCCGTTAGTATAAGAAAATAAAACCCCCACTTAGGTACTGTTGTGAACTCATTATAAATTCATATTGGTGTTAAACCTACTGTATTCCAACTTCTCTATGGTTCATACCCTCTGATACTACTCATAGATTCATCAAAATAAGCAAACAACACATAGAAAACAGAATCTGTCAGAAACAGAATAGTCTGTAGTAATCTGTATCATTAGAATACTTTTGTAACTTCAAAAAAACTGAAATAAATTGGTGGACCTGCGTAATTTGTTTATTAATCATATTCAAAAAGAATCAACCTAAAATAACTCTCCAGTAAAAAATGGAAGCTAATCTCATGAGTGCTAAAGTTTCTGTTTTTTACAGCAAGATCATAAAGACTTCACCCAAGTCTTCCCAAAGGTTCTACTTGGCACTTTATTGAAACAAAAGCTATAAAACATGATTACTACAGTAGCATAATCATGTGTACACAAAAAACAGTAAGGATAAATATTGGGTTGTCTCCCAACAAGCGCTTTTCTTTAATGCCTTTTTAGCTAGGCATGATGATGGCAATGATGCTCACATAAAAGATAAGAATTGAAACATAAAGGGAGAATCATGAAGCATATAACTAGCACATTTAAGCCTGACCCACTTCCTATGCATAGGGATTTTGTGAGCAAACAACTTATGGGAACAATAATCAACTAGCATAGGAAGGTAAAACAAGCATAGCTTCAAAAATTTCAACACATAGAGAGGAAACTTAATATTGTTGCAATTCCTACAAGCATATGTTCCTCCCTCATAATAATTTTCAGTAGAATCATGAATGAATTCAACAATATAACCAGCACCTAAAGCATTCTTTTCATGATCTACAAGCATAGAATTTTTACTACTCTCCACATAAGCAACTTATTCTCATCAATAGTAGTGGGAGCAAACTCAAGAAAATAATTATCATGTGAGGCATAATCCAATTGAAAACTAAAATCATGATCACAAGTTTCATGGTTATCATTATTCTTAATAGCATACAAGTCATCACAATAATCATCATAGATAGCAACTTTGTTCTCATAATCAATTGGAACCTCTTCCGAAATAGTGGAATCATCACTAAATAAAGTTGACACTCTTCCAAATCCACTTTCATGTTCATCACAACAAGTTTCAACATCCTCCAAAATAGTGGGATCACTACTTCCTAAAGTTGACACTCTTCCAAACCCACTTTCATCAATATAATCATCATAAATAGGAGGCATGCTTTCATCATAATAAATTTGCTCATCAAAACTTGGGGGACAAAAAATATCATCTCATAAAACATAGCATCCCCAAGCTTGTAGCTTTGCATATCATTAGCATCATGGATATTCAAGGAATTCATACTAACAACATTGGAATCATGCTCATCATTCAAAGATGTAATACCAAATATTTTATAGACTTCTTCTTCTAGCACTTGAGCACAATTTTCCTTTTCATCATACTCATGAAACATATTAAAAAGATGAAGCGTATGAGACAAACTCAATTCCATTTTTTGTGAAGTTTTCTTTTATAGACTAAACTAGTAATAAAACAAGAAACACAAATATTCGATTGCAAGATCTAAAGATATACCTTCAAGCACTCACCTCCCCGGCAACGGGGCCAAAAAAGAGCTTAGTTGACGGGGTGTGAGTGCCGCTTACCTAGCCTCCCCGACAACGGTGCCAGAAAAGAGCTTGATGTATACTACACAACCTTCTTCTTGTAGACGTTGTTGGGCCTGCAAGTGCACAGGTTTGTAGGACAGTAGCAAATTTCCCTCAAGTGGATGACCTAAGGTTTATCAATCCGTGGGAGGCGTAGGATGAAGATGGTCTCTCTCTAACAACCTTGCAACCAAATAACAAAGAGTCTCTTGTGTCCCCAACACACCCAATACAATGGTAAATTGTATAGGTGCACTAGTTCGGCGAAGAGATGGTAATACAAGTGCAATATGGATGGCAAATAAAGGTTTTTGTAATCTGAAATTATAAAAACAGCAAGGTAACTAATGATAAAAGTGAGCGTAAATGGTATTGCAATGATAGGAAACAAGGCCTAGGGTTCATACTTTCACCAGTGCAAGTTCTCTCAACAATAATAACATAGATAGATCATATAACAACCCCTCAACATGCAACAAAGAGTCACTCCAAAGCCACTAATAGTGGAGAACAAACGAAGAGATTATGGTAGGGTACGAAACCACCTCAAAGTTATTCTTTCGGATCAATCTACTCAAGAGTTCGTACTAGAATAACACCTTAAGACACAAATCAACCAAAACCCTAATGTCACCTAGATACTCCATTGTCACCTCAAGTATCCGTGGGCATGATTATACGATATGCATCACACAATCTCAGATTCATCTATTCAACCAACACAAAGTACTTCAAAGAGTGCCCCAAAGTTTCTACCGAAGAGTCAAGACAAAAACGTGTGCCAACCCCTATGCATAGGTTCATGGGCAGAACCCGCAAGTTGATCACCAAAACATACATCAAGTGGCACGTGATATCCCATTGTCACCACAGATAAGCACGGCAAGACATACATCAAGTGTTCTCAAATCATTAAAGACTCAATACGATAAGATAACTTCAAGAGGAAAACTCAATTCATCACAAGAGAGTAGAGGGGGAGAAACATCATAAGATCCAATTATAATAGCAAAGCTCGCAATACATCAAGATCGTGCCATAGAGAAAACACGAGAGACAAAGATCAAACATAAAGCTACTGGTACATACCCTCAGCCCCGAGGGTGAACTACTCCCTCCTCGTCATGGATAGCACCGGGATGGTGAAGATGGCCACCGGTGAGGGATCCCGCCTCTCGCAGGGTGCCGGAACGGGCTCCCGAGAGGTTCTTGGTGGCTACAGAGGCTTGCGAAGGAGGAACTCCCGATCTATCTTCGTTGTCGATGTTTTTAGGGTACGTGGACTTATATAGGTGAAAGAAGTCGGTCGGGGGGTGCTCGAGGGGCCCAGGAGACAGGGGGCGTGCCCAGTAGGGGGGCTCCCTCCTATCTCCTGGCCTCCTCGAGGCTCTTCTGACGTGAACTCCAAGTCTCCCGGATCATATTCTTCCCAAAAATCACGCTCCCAAAGGTTTCATTCCATTTGGACTCCGTTTGATATTCCTTTTCTTCGAAATACTGAAACAGGCAATAAAACAGCAATATGGGTTGGGCCTCCGGTTAATAGGTTAGTCCCAAAAGTAATATAAAAGTGTATAATAAAGCCCGTATCATTCAAAACAGATAATAAAATAGCATGAATGCTTCATAAATTATAGATACGTTGGAGACGTATCAGGAGTTCATTAAATAATTTGATTAGATGAACTTAATTATCATAAATTTAGTCTAAAATCTTTGCAATATGTCTTGTAGAGCAAATGGCCCATGCTAATGTTTCCCTCAACTTCAACGCGTTCCTAGAGAAAACCAAGCTGAAAGATGATGGTAGCAATTATACAGACTGCGTTCGGAACTTGAGGATCATCCTCATAGCTGCGAAGAAAGCATATGTCCTAGATGCACCGCTAGGTGAAGCACCCATTTTCCTACCAACTCAAGACGTTGTGAATGCCTGGCAGTCGCGTACTGATGATTACTCCCTGGTTCAGTGCGGCATGCTTTACATCTTAGAACTGGGGCTCCAAAAGCGTTTTGAGCAGCACAGAGCATATGAGATGTTCCAAGAGCTGAAAATGGTTTTCCAAGCTCATGCCCGGGTCGAGAGATATGAAGTCTCCGACAAGTTCTACGGTTGTAAGATGGAGGAGAATGGTTCTGTCAGCGAGCACATACTCAAAATGTCTGGGTTTCACAACCGCTTGTCTCGGCTGGGAGTTAATCTCCCGGATGACGCGGTCGTCGATAGAATCCTCCAGTCGCTTCCACCTAGCTACAAGAGCTTTGTGATGAATTTCAATATGTGGGGGATGGTGAAAATCATTCCTGAGGTATATTCAATGCTGAAATCAGCGGAGGTGAAGATCAAAAAGGAACATCAAGTGTTGATGGTCAATAAAACCACTGGTTTCAAGAAAGGTAAGGGGAAGAAGAACTTCAAGAAGGACGACAAGGGATTTGCCGCGCCCAGTAAGCCAGTTGCTGGGAAGAAGCCAAAGCATGGACCCAAACCTGAGACTGAGTGCTTTTATTGCAAGGGAAACAGTCACTGGAAGTGGAACTGCCCCAAGTACTTAGCGGACAAGAAGGCCGGCAACACCAAAGGTATATGTGATATACATGTTATTGATGTGTACCTTACCAGTACTTGTAGTAGCTCCTGGGTATTTGATACCGCTGCGGTTTCTCATATTTGTAACTCAAAACAGGAGTTGCGGAATAAGCGGAGACTCGCGAAGGACGAGGTGACGATGCGCGTCAGGAATGGTTCCAAGGTCGATGTGATCGCCGTCGGCACGCTACCTCTACATTTACCTACGGGATTAGTTTTAAACCTCAATAATTGTTATTTAGTGCCAGCTTTGAGCATGAACATTGTATTTGGATCTTGTTTAATACGAGATGGCTACTCATTTAAATCCGAGAATAATGGTTATTCTATTTATATGAGAGATATGTTTTATGGCCATGCCCCACTGGTCAATGGTTTATTCTTAATGAATCTCGAACGTGATGTTACACATATTCATAGTGTGAATACCAAAAGATGTAAGGTTGATAATGATAGTCCCACATACTTCGCCTTGGTCACATTGGTGTCAAACACATGAAGAAGCTCCATGCAGATGAACTTTTGGAGTCTCTTGATTATAAATCGTTTGACACATGCGAACCATGCCTCATGGGCAAGATGACCAAGACTCCGTTCTCCGGAACAACGGAGCGAGCAACCAACTTGTTGGAAATCATACATACTGATGTGTGCGGTCCAATGAGCGTTCAGGCTCGCGGTGGCTACCGTTATGTTCTCACCCTCACTGATGACTTAAGTAGATATGGGTATGTCTACTTAATGAAACACAAGTCTGAGACCTTTGAAAAGTTCAAGGAATTTCAGATTATGGTGGAGAATCAACGTGATAGAAAAATAAAGTTCTTACGATCGGATCATGGGGGAGAATATTTGAGTCACGAATTTGGTATGCACTTAAGGAAATGTGGAATCGTTTCACAATTCATGACTCCTGTAACACCTCAGCGTAATGGTGTGTTCGAACGTCGTAATCGCACTCTATTGGATATGGTGCGATCTGTGATGTCTCTTACCGATTTGCCGCTATCATTCTGGGGATACGCTTTAGAGACAACCACATTCACTTTAAATAGGGCGTCGTCTAAATCCGTTGAGACGACACCGTATGAATTATTGTTTGGCAAGAAACCTAAGCTGTTGTTTCTAAAAGTCTGGGGATGTGATGCTTATGTCAAGAAACTTCAACCTGAAAAGCTCGAACCCAAGTCGGAAAAATGCGTCTTCGTAGGATACCCTAAGGAAACCATTGGGTATACCTTCTATCTCAGATCCAAAGGCAAGATCTTTTTTGCCAAGAACGGGTCCTTTCTAGGGAAAGAGTTTCTCTCGAAAGAAGTAAGTGGGAGGAAAGTAGAACTTGATGAAGTACTGCCTCTTGAACCGGAAAGTAGCGCAGCTCAGGAAGATGTTTCTGTGGTGCCTGCACCGACTAGAGAGGAAGTTAATGATGATGATCAAGGTACTACTAAACTTCGTAGGTCCACAAGGACACGTTCTACACCAGAATGGTATGGCAACCCTATCCTGGAAATCATGTTGTGAGACAATAGTGAACCTTCGAACTATGAAGAAGCGATGGCGGGCCCAGATTCCAACAAATGGCTTGAAGCCATGCAATCTGAGATAGGATCCATGTATGAAAACAAAGTATGGACTTTGACAGACTTGCCCAATGATCGGCGAGCGATAGAAAATAAATGGATCTTTAAGAAGAAGACGGACGCAGATGGTAATGTTACCATCTATAAAGCTTGGCTTGTCGCTAAGGGTTATCGACAAGTTCAAGGGGTTGACTACGATGAGACCTTCTCACCCGTAGTGAAGCTGAAGTCCATCCGAATCATGTTAGCAATTGCCGCATTCTATGATTATGAAATATGGCAAATGGACGTCAAAACAACATTCCTTAACGGTTTCTTAAGGAAGAATTGTATATGATGCAGCCGAAAGGTTTTGTCAATCCTAAGAATGCTAAAAAGGATGCAAGCTCCAGCTCTCCATCTATGGGCTGGTGCAAGCATCTCGGAGTTGGAACATTCGCTTTGATGAAATGATCAAAGTGTTTGGGTTTATGCAGACTTATGGAGAAGCCTGCGTTTACAAGAAAGTGAGTGGGAGCTTTGTAGCATTTCTCATATTATATGTGGATGACATACTAGTTATGGGAAACGATATAGAACTTTTGGAAAGCATAAAGGCCTACTTGAATAAGTGTTTTTCAATGAAGGACCTTGGAGAAGCTGCTTACATATTAGGCATCAAGATCTATAGAGATAGATCAAGACGCCTCATAGGTCTTTCACAAAGCACATACCTTGATAAGATATTGAAGAAGTTCAATATGGATCAGTCCAAGAAGCGGTTCTTGCATGTATTACAAGGTGTGAAATTGAGCTCAGCTCAAAGCCCGACCACGGCAGAAGATAGAGAAAAGATGAGTGTCATCCCCTATGCCTCAGCCATAGAGTCTATTATGTATGCCATGTTGTTTACCAGACCTGATGTAAACCTTGCCGTAAGTTTGGTAGGGAGGTACCAAAGTAATCCCAACATGGAACACTGGATAGCGGTCAAGAATATCCTGAAGTACCTGAAAAGGACTAAGGATATGTTTCTCGTTTATGGAGGTGACGAAGAGCTCGTCGTAAAGGGTTACGTCGGTGCTAGCTTTGACACAGATCTGGATGATTCCAAGTCACAAACCGGATACGTATATATTTTGAATGGTGGGGCAATAAGCTAGTGTCGTTGCAAGCAAAGCGTCGTGGCGGGATCTACATGTGAAGCGGAGTAAATGGCAGCCTTGGAGGCAGCACATGAAGCAATCTGGATGAAGGAGTTCATTACTGACCTAGGAGTTATTCCCAATGCGTCTGGCCTGATGACTCTCTTCTGTGACAACACTGGAGCTATTGCCCTTGCCAAGGAGACCAGGTTTCACAAGAAGACCATGCAGCGTCGCTTCAACTCCATTCAAGAAAATGTTCAAGATGGAGATGTAGATATTTGTAAAGTGCATATGGATCTGAATGTCGCAGATCCATTGACTAAACCTCTTCCACGAGCAAAACATGATCAACACCAGAACTCTATGGGTGTCCGATTCATCACAATGTAACTAGATTATTGACTCTAGTGCAAGTGGGAGACTGTTGGAAATATGCCCTAGATGCAATAATAAAATGGTTATTATTATATTTCCCTGTTCATGATAATTGTCTATTGTTCATGCTATAATTGTATTGACCGGAAGCCGTAATACATGTGTGAATACATAGACCACAACATGTCCCTAGTGAGACTCTAGTTGACTAGCTCGTTGATCAACAGATGGTCATGGTTTCCCGACTATGGACATTGGATGTCATTGATAATGGGATCACATCATTAGGAGAATGATGTGATGGACAAGACCCAATCCTAAGCATAGCACAAGATCGTGTAGTTCGTTTGCTAAAGATTTTCTAATGTCAAGTATCATTTCCTTAGACCATGAGATTGTGCAACTCCAGGATACCGTAGGAATGCTTGGGTGTACCAAACGTCACAACGTAACTGCGTGGATATAAAGGTGCACTACAGGTATATCCAAAAGTGTCTGTTGGGTTGGCGCGAATCGAGACTGGGATCCATCACTCCGTATGACAAAGAGGTATCTCTGGGCCCACTCGGTCATG
Organism: Triticum aestivum; assembly: GCF_018294505.1. NCBI lineage: Eukaryota > Viridiplantae > Streptophyta > Magnoliopsida > Poales > Poaceae > Triticum > Triticum aestivum. Next base: position 480,802,620 of record NC_057795.1, read on the forward strand.
CATCATCATAATGAGCTCAATGTGACTAAGTAGTTGGTCACAGGATCATGCATTACAGAACAAGTAAAGTGACTTGCCGGTAACGAGATTGAACGAGATATTGGGATACCGACGATCGAATCTCGGGCAAGTAACGTACCAATTGGCAAAGGGAATTGTATATGGGATTGCTTGAATCCTCGACATCGTGGTTCATCTGATGAGATCATCGTGGAACATGTGGGAGCCAACATGGGTATCCAGATCCCGCTGTTGGTTATTGGCCAGAAGCTATCTCGGTCATGTCTGCATGATTCCCGAACCCGTAGGGTCTACACACTTAAGGTTCAATGACGCTAGGGTTATAGGGAAGGTTTGTACGTGGTTACTGAATGTTGTTCGGAGTCCTGGATGAGATCCCGGACGTCACGAGTAGTTCCGGAATAGTCCGGAGGTGAAGATTTATATATGGGAAGTCATCATGCGATCACCGAAGTATTCGAGGGTTTACCGGTATTGTACCAGGACCACCGAAGGGGTTCCGGGGGTCCACCGGGAGGGTCCACCTGTCCTGGAGGGCCCTTATGGGCTGTATGTGGAAGGGAACCAGCCCCAAGTGGGCTGGGCGCCATCCCCCTAGGGCCCATGCGCCTAGGGTTGGGGGGACCCTAAAGGGGGCGCCCCTTTGGCTTGGGGGGCAAGCCCCCTCCCCTTGCCCCCCCCCTCTAGATCTCATCTAGAGGGGCTGCCCCCCTTCCCCCTTCACCCTATAAATAGAGGGGATGAGGGAGGGCAGCATCACCACATCCAAGGCGCAGCCCTCCCCCTCTCCAACACCTCTCCTCCTCCGTTTGAGCTTGGCGAAGCCCTGCCGGAGAACCGCTGCTCCACCACCACCACGTCATCGTGCTGCTACTGGAGATGTCTTCCTCAACCTATCCCTCCTCCTTGCTGATTCAAGGCGTGGGAGACGTCACCAGGCTACACGTGTGTTGAACGCGAAGGTACCGTTGTTCGGCGCTTAGACCAGAATCCACCGCGATCTGAATCGCTACGAGTACGACTCCTTCATCCGCGTTCCTGTAACGCTTCCGTTTTGCGATCTTCAAGGGTATGAAGATGCACTCCCCTCTCTCTCGTTGCTAGTCTCTCCATAGATTGATCTTGGTGATGCGTATAAATTTTTTAATTTCTGCAACGATCCCCAACACCCTCCTCCCACCCCCTCCTCACCCCTCCTCCTCCCTCCTCCCCCTCCTCCTCTATGTTTTTACTGTTTTTTAGTAAGTGCTTAGTTGAATTAGTTTAGTAGAACTAGTTGAATTAGTTTAATAGAACTAGTTGAATTAGTTTAATATAACTAGTTGGGGAGGGAGGCGTTTTGGCTCCCGGGTGCATTTGCACCCGGATGAACAGTACCCCAAAAAAACAAATTAAATGTTTTCAAAGAATTCTGAAAAAAAATTGTAGATGATCATGTTGGTGTCGCAAACATGCTTGACGAAATTCATGCGGAATGGAGCAGCGGTATTTCGTCGGTGAAAAAAACAAATTTTGGGTGACATTTGGTCTTTGATTTGTTTTTTTTTGCGCAAGCCAAAATGATTAACATTTTTGTCTCAAGTTTTGCGGGTCGCATTTGTATGTGACAAAGATGACAAAAAATTTTGTTTCAATTTTTTCGACATTTGAAAAAAAATCAAAAATGGCCCTTGGTGCAAATGCACCCGGGAGCCGAATTGATTTTCCGTAGTTGAATTAGTTGAATTAGTTTAATAGAAATAGTTTATTTAGGAAGTGCTTAATAGAACTAGTTGAATTAGTATGAAAATTAATTATTTTTATTTATAGTAAGTGCATACTTGAACTAGTTGAATTAATAGAACTAGTTTATTTTTAGTAAGAAAATTTAGGTATATGAGATTTGATGATCTAATTAAAATTTTACTACAGCATTAGTTTACTTTTAGTAAGAAAGTTAATAAAACGAGTTTATATTTTAGTAACTGCTTAGTTGAACTAGTTGAATCAATATAACTAGTTGAATTTATGTCATTATCACTTTGTCATCAAAGAATGTTATATGAGATTTGATGATCTAATTAAAATTTTACTCGGTGGAATATGCAAGCTTTGTAGAGTCGTGTCTCCTTGGAGTGATCGTCATCCGAGCTACCTCTACTTCCTCTACACCCGAGTCGGTGAGCTAAAAGTTCACCTCCTCCTCTTCACTCCTCGGTGTTGAATAGCATAGAACTAGGGCATTTAGTTATGCTTCTTAACCAAATGAAATGTTTGGGTTATAAGATATATTGAAATGTTTTTGTCAATATTGAACCATTGAAATGCAATGAGCACAAGTTTATGCTCATGTGTGAAGTGTTGATTCATTTCTGAGTGGCATATGTTTTGCCGGCGTGTTGATTCGTTTCTATTCTGGCAAATTTCAGGTGCTCGATATGTCCTATTTTAGCAAAGTTCATGCCGGATTTTTCCGTGAATTTAAGCATGACTTGTGCTAGAATATGTAGAAAATATCGAGTGCCCCAGATTTTCTAGAAAGAGAATTAGATGACATTTCGAGTTGAATTTAAGCCTGTCGGGGCTCCATACATGACAGTCAAAAAATTAGTGAGGGAGAGTCTCCACCATATATGAGAGAAGAAGAATGCCGACTATTATCATGTGGGTCGCTTCTCCTTCTTCTCTTTGTGCTAGACATTTGTTATGCACTAGGGGAAGAAGGAGTAGCGACCATCATCGACGGTTGAAAAATCGATGAGGGAGTGTCCACCATATATGAGAGAAGAAGAATGTTTACTGTTGTCGTGTGGGTCGCTTCTCCTTCTTTTCCTTATGCTGGATATTTGTAATGCACTAGGGAAAGGAAGAGTAGCAACCATCACCGATGGTCGCAATATCAGAGAGGGAGTGCCCACCATATACATGAGATGAGAGTTTAGGAAGGAAGACTCGACATATGTAAAGTCAACCCGTTGCATATTGAGTAATAGTGATATGTGTGTTGAGTTTCCTGGTAGTTGCCTTCGACTGATTTTCAATGTTTCAAATATGAACATATATAGGAAATGTCTGGCGACGAAAGGGAATTCGGTATGTGCGAATACTGTGAAGACGAGCGCGACATGTGCGACAGGCCTCACCTAGTTGGTGGTAGGCACTTCAGCATCGTGCTGGATGAGAATTTCGAAGTGCATACAGTAAGTCACAACGACAAGTCTTTTTTCGTAATTAAGCATGACTTCAGCTTTTTTTTGCTTCAACTTGTAATTTTAATATTTTACAATTTTACTAGTGTATCCCCTGTCATGCAAGAATGTATGTCTTGGATAAGATTAGTTTCAGTACTATGGAAAGTATGGAGGTAAAGAGAGTTCACTTGAGGACCGAGCATGGTTATGCTTTTGCCGCAAAATTATACAATGCAGACACCTACTATTTTGAATGCAAAAATTAGAGAGCACTATGCAAGGCTTATGCATTTGAGCCTAATATGGTTATCACCTTTGATATTTGTCCGGAAGATGAAATTGAAGGTAATATCAACATATGGGTCGATGTGTAGACGCCTCTACTTCTACCATTATGTGAGTTTCTCAACCATATTTATTAAGTAATTTATATTGTTTATTTAAAAATAGTTGATAACTGATTTCTATTGACAACTTATTTCCATTCAAGCAAACATGTCCAACGCTTCGTACACAAGACCTACTACTATCCCGGGGCTGAACTAAACTGCAAGGAGATAGGTCATTATGTTTCATGGCTTGAGGATCTTGATACTGTCAAGACAGGTTATTTTCCTGGACTTTGAGATATTAAAACTCAAAATGTGCGACCACTAGTGTTCGTATTGAACTACGGTCACATCTATTTAGGAAAGATGTTAAGATTTTTACTATTTGTCCTCATCAGTGCATCTTTTGCATACATTATTTCTTAAGCTAAACTTCATTGATATGTATGTTACTATGATGTTCTTCAATAGGGAGTCCCAATGAGTGTTGTGCCTTGTTGGATCGAGCCTAATGGTCGCATGACAACGGTTAGCCTACGACCAAGACATCCGACATTGCACATGAGTGCATTCAAGATTTCTCGAAGCGAGCAAGTCTTAATAGTCAAAGACTGGAGCAAAATTGTGAAGGGTCGCAGCAGAGAAGTACTAGGGGGCAGCAATCAGAAGCGCGGACACAATTAGGGGACAGGTTCATCTGCATTCTCCAATATGATGAAGCAGGAGTGCTATACATGTTCTATGTTATTTTACCTGAGAGAGAGCAACAAGAGTGATTAGCTAGCTAGAATGAGCTTGAAGATGATGATGTGCTACACTATGACTATGATGATTAAATAGCTAGTGTTTGTGGTAATGACTATGATGATTATTATTAGCTAGTGTTGGTGGTGATTAGATATCTACACTATGACTATGATGATTAAATAGTGTTGGTGGTAATGACTATAATGATTATTAGCTAGTGTTGTTGGTGATGATATGATGCAAGAGTTTTTTTATTTTTTTATAAAAAGACTGTAAGGGAACCCCCTATAGTACAATTGGTGCAACAAACCCAAATTGCAAGTACCATGCTTTGAACTTGGGTGGGTGGGAAGGCATCAACCCCTTCCCACCACTAGGCTATGCCTTAGTTTTTATATTAATATGATGATGATGTTGACCATGATTATCATGATGATTTGTTATTATGATCATGATTAGTTATTATATCATAGGTGGAAGGCACGCGGATTAGATTCATGTGTATGGATCAAAACTGACCAAAAGTTGAATTAGTAGGATCGTCGTCCTAATTCAACTTTTGATTCATCCAAATGAATCTAATCCATGTTTCTTCCTCACAATGATATATTAATTCATCATGGACCTAATGATATAACAACCTATTAATTGGTATTGTATCAAAATTTGTATAACGGCGTATAAATGGTAGTGCGGCGTAAAAATAAATAAAAAATGTAAAACAAAATAGTTGTAGCGCGGGGCGCGAAAGACTCTACTACTAGCTAGATTAACAGTAGCGCTTGTACGGTAAGTGCTACTGCTAAGTAGCTATAACAATAGCGCTCGTAGTAACATGCTGCTGCTAAGTGTTAGTTGTAGCGCCTTATCAGTAGCGCGCTACCCCGCGCTACTCATAGCCCTAAAACACGCGCTACTGCTAGGCTTTTCCCTAGTAGTGATTGGGTGTAAGCCTTTGTAAGAAGCAGAATTTCCAGAGTAGCAGGATGATTTTGTTTCTTACTAGGGGGTGGGCTGGTAATTTTTGCACAGATTAGGTGGTAAGTCATTGTAATAAGCAAAAAATTCAGAAAAGTAGGATGATTTTCTTACTAGGGGTTGGGGTGATGTTTCCTGGTGAGTCCTGCGTCGGATCCGTGGTAATTCTCCTATATGGTAGCTTGTAATCCACTTGTCTTAATGTAAGCAGAGTGGTAGGCCTCTGGTTTTCCTCTGGATATGGAGGTACGACAGGGTTTTGGTGTTGATTTGAGCAGTTGGGTATGGGGGCGGGAGGTGTGGGAGACAATACTGCAGGATGCTGCTAACGCGACACTACGATCAGAGACCCTTTCACGAAACTATGTGCGATGTATTAATTGCATGCGGCGGTGTAAAAGAACCATCAAAAAGGTGCAAAAGGTTTGCGATGATGGATGCATCAAACACGGTTCGGATTTTTGTTGCGTGTGCGATTCAGGGCTTATGGTTCAGTTCAATTAACTGTTTGCAATGAGGGTGAACAAAAGAAACAGGCTGCCAGACTAAGTCGTGTGCGATGTAGAGCATACAGTTCACTCGGATGAACTGTTTACGATTGATGAATTCATCACTAACGGGTTACCTATTGCGGTCCATGTGTGTTATGATATGCTCTGTCTGCAGAACATCTATGCTCTGTGTACAGAAGAACAACATATATATATACCTGTAACATGACATGATTGCAATACCAAATTAAACATCCAATTACATTATATAACAAATACCATAAATATTGCAAGGTTCAAATTCAAAGATTACAATGCCCAAATTCAAACATTGCAAACATCAACATTTCTGCAAGGGGATCAGCCGCTGACAAGTCATGTATGGGTTTGACACAATGACTTCCAATTGCTCTGCCATATTCTCTTCCAAATCGAAGTTTAGCTTTTTTGGAGCCTCTTCCATTTTGCAGTACCTGCCGGCTCTGATCAACATACCATTCATCTTTCCTAATTAAATGCGTGTTCAACCTTAGTACCCTCGGCACCTTTCCTCTGGCAAGAAAGAACCTGGTGAGTGTAATCTCCGATAAGGTTCCTTGGTAGGAGTTCAAAATAATATTTGAGAGATGCAGATACATGCATTCGATGTGATTGTCGTTATAAACATTATCCACCTCCGGGCCTATTATTATGTGCAAAAGAAGAGAACGTGTTAGTTCCTACATGCAGTTTTGGACACTACCACACTCCTATTTGGTTTGCAGGATTTGTAAAATACACCAACGTGCCATCTTTGATCTGACATGATTAACATGGTCATTTGATTACAATCTATATACAAGTAGCCTTCTTGACAAGAGGTTGGATTGGATGAAAAATTCCCTAAGAAAACTAGTACAGATGAATCCAAAGGAGAAATGCTTATGGATTGTAACCATATGAATCAAACAACCAATATGTGGTGGGGGTGTATGTCCTGAAATCCTCCAAACTTCCTTCAAAAATCGTAGTACATTGTCATTGTAAACTTGGGAAAAGGTGCAAAAAATTGAACTCCCTTATGGTTAACATTTAAACTCCCATTGTCAAAAATCGTAGTACATTGTCATCACCTCTGTTGGGGATATAACTACTAGGTATGACCCGCCCGAGAGGGGCCGGGTTATACCTATGGCGATTCAAAATATGAAGCCCAAGGTGATGCTTAAAGATGGCGGTTCAGTTTAGGGCCCAAGGACCAAAGGCGGCTTAAGGCCCGTATAGATAAACCGCCATATGTGTATGACTTGTATTGTAAGGCAAGGATGGATAGTCACCGAGCCGGACACTATTTATGAGCCGGCCAGGACTCTATGAGCCGCTGGGCGTCGACATCTGTATATGAAGGGACGACCCGGCGGCAGTTTAGGACAAGTAACAACAGATCGATAACTAGGTCAAGCAGATTCACTCCCTGGTAATCGAGACATAAACAATCACATCTCAACTGGATTAGGCCTTTACCTTCACCGCAAGGGGCCGAACCAGTATAAACTCTCGTGTCCTTTGTACCGTTTTAACCCCATTTAGCTTCCTAGTTGCGATGGCTCCACGACTAAGTCCTTTTGCTAGGACATCTGTCGTGACCTTTCCACGATAGTTGGCACCCACCGTGGGGCCAACGCATGGTGGATTTGAGTTCTTGAAGGGCAGCTTCGAAGGGCTCAAAGGATACACTATGGGCCGGATGACCAAGAGTCATCGCGGCAAGCTCTACATCTACGACGCAGGCTGGGGCCCCGATGCCGGCTGAATAGAGTATGGGTACCGGGTCCCCTTCGGCAGAATCCACGTCTTCATCGGCAAGATCGGCGAGCCGGGCCCTGAGCTGGACATTTTCACCGACATCGTCGAGATGGCTCCGTGTGCGAGACCCACCCGAGCTCAGCCCGCCGTGAAGCGTGCCTTCATGGGATGCATCCATGGAGGGGAATTTTCTGAAGGATCTGTGTCTTGTGGTGAGACTGCCATCTACTCTGATGGTGAGTCGTCCACGGGTGAGACGGATTCATTGTATCAACTGCAAGTGGCGGGCTTGGGGGCTATTCCAATGGCAACAGTATTCCGGACCCCTTTGAACCGCCGAACAGAGTCGGGATCTTCATGGCTGGCACGCAACCCGGGCAGAACTCTACGGCTGCAGCGGCAATGACTTCCGGGTCAGCAGTGGTGACGGCAGCCGGGGCAGGAGGCCCTGTGCGCTCGTCGACTCAGGTCATGATGGCTTTAATGGATAAGATGACAACTCTGTTAACCGCCGTGGTCAATCCGGCGGATCAAGCTCAACATGATGCAGAAGTAGCACAGCTACGTGAGGAGGTAGCACAGGCCAAGGAGAACCTGTCGGCAGAGGACATCAGGATGGCCGTAGAGCGGGCGGCTTTGGATGCTCGGGCCCAAAAGATTCAACCAGAGGCTTTTCAGCTTATGATGGATCAGAACGCATCAAATGAGATCATGAGGAGAAGGCATCAGAAGGCTCAGTCCCATCTGCCTATGGTTTATGAGCCTAGAAACCTCTTTCGCACACCCGATGCAGGGCCCAGTAACCCGCTGGAGGTAAACCGGGATGCAGCACCCGGAGCTGGGACGCCGGTTCAGCCACGGGTGATGGAACCCCCTCGTCTGAATGCTGCTCCACCTCACCATATACCGACACCACCGGGTTATTATTCTAACCCTTTGGAGAATATGATCGCTACGGCGGCACGATTGGCGGCTCTCCCGGTGGATGGCGACTCTCCTATAGCGGTTGAAACACGAAGGGTCAGAGAACTTCTTCAGACAGCACTGGCACAGAAGGAGGCATATTCTTATAGTAGAGACAGGATTCATTCCACCCCTCGCCCAAGCCGGAGCTATAACAGGCACATGGACTCACCAGCTGTTTCATGCAACACCCGGCGCCGTGACCAACTGTGTGGGCATGACCCGGCTCGTGATGGAGCTCTTAATTTGGTTGATCAGGACAGATTGCCTCATGAAGCTGAGCGGGCAGCTCAGCAGGCGGCTTATCAACCCCTTCCGGTTTATCCGACGACTTCAATTGAGGCAGGCGTGACCTCTAGTGAAGGAAATATGCCCTAGAGGCAATAATAAAGTTATTATTTATTTCCTTATTTCATGATAAATGTTTATTATTCATGCTAGAATTGTATTAACCGGAAACATAATACATGTGTGAATACATAGACAAACATAGCGTCACTAGTATGCCTCTACTTGACTAGCTCATTAATCAAAGATGGTTATGTTTCCTAACCATAGACATGTGTTGTCATTTAATTAATGAGATCACATCATTAGGAGAATGATGTGATTTACATGACCCATTCCGTTAGCCTAGCACTTGATCGTTTAGTATATTGCTATTGCTTTCTTCATGACTTATACATGTTCCCGTAACTATGAGATTATGCAACTCCCGTTTACCGGAGGAACACTTTGGGTGCTACCAAACGTCACAACGTAACTGAGTGATTATAAAGGAGTACTACAGGTGTCTCCAAAGGTACATGTTGGGTTGGCGTATTTCGAGATTAGGTTTTGTCACTCCGATTGTCGGAGAGGTATCTCTGGGCCCTCTCGGTAATGCACATCACTATAAGCCTTGCAAGCAATGTAGCTAATAAGTTAGTTACGGAATGATGCATTACGTAACGAGTAAAGAGACTTGCCAGTAACGAGATTGAACTAGGTATTGGATACCGACGATCGAATCTCGGGCAAGTAACATACCGATGACAAAGGGAACAACGTATGTTGTTATGCGGTTTGACCGATAAAGATCTTCGCAGAATATGTAGGAGCCAATATGAGCATCCAGGTTCCGCTATTGGTTATTGACCGAGAATAGTTCTAAGTCATGTCTACATTATTCTCGAACCCGTAGGGTCCGCACGCTTAAGGTTTCGATGACAGTTATATTATGAGTTTATGAGTTTTGATGTACCGAAGGAGTTCAGAGTCCCGGATGAGATCGGGGACATGACGAGGAGTCTCGAAATGGTCGAGAAGTAAAGATCGATATATTGGACGACTATATTCGGAGTTCGGAAAGGTTCCGAGTGATTCGGGTATTTTTCGGAGTACCAGAGAGTTACGGGAATTCGCCGGGGAGTATATGGGCCTTATTAGGCCATACGGGAATAGAGGAGAGAGGCCAAAAGGAAGGACGCCTGCGCCCCCCCTCTAGTCCGAATTGGACAAGGGGGCCGGCCCCCTTTTCCTTCTCCCTCTCCTCCTCTTTTCTTCTCCAACAAGGAAAGGAGGAGTCCTACTCCCAGTGGGAGTAGGACTCTCCCCTTGGTGCGCCTCCTCCATAGGCCGGCCGCCTCCCCCCTTGCTCCTATATATATGGGGGCAGGGGGGCACCCCAAAGACACAACAACAATTGATCTTTGAGATCTATTAGCCGTGTGCGGTGCCCTCCTCCACCATAGTCCTCCTCGATAATATTGTAGCGGTGCTTAGGCGAAGCCCTGCAACGGTAGAACATCAAGATCGTCACCACGCCGTCGTGCTGACGGAACTCTCCCTCGACACTCGGCTGGATCGGAGTTCGAGGGACGTCATCGAGCTGAATGTGTGCTAGAACTCAGAGGTGCCGTAGTTTCGGTGTTTGATCGGTCGGGCCGTGAAGACGTACGACTACATCAACCGCGTTGTTCTAACGCTTCCGCTTTCGGTCTACAAGGGTATGTAGATTACACTCTCCCCTCTCGTTGCTATGCATCACCATGATCTTGCGTGTGCGTAGGAAATTTTTGAAATTACTACGTTCCCCAACAGTGGCATCCGAGCCAGGTTTTATGCATTGATGTTATTTGCACGAGTAGAACACAAGTGAGTTGTGGGCGATACAAGTCATACTGCTTACCAGCTTGTCATACTTTGGTTCAGCAGTATTGTTGGATGAAGCGGCCCGGACTGACATTACGTGTACGCTTACGCGAGACTGGTTTTACCACCGTGCTTAGCACACAGGTGACTAGCGGGTGTCTGTTTCTCCAACTTTAGTTGAACCGAGTGTGGCTACGCCCGGTCCTTGAGAAGGTTAAAACAACACTAACTTGACGAACTATCGTTGTGGTTTTGATGCGTAGGTAAGAACGGTTCTTGCTCAGCCCGTAGCAGCCACGTAAAATTTGCAACAACAAAGTAGAGGACGTCTAACTTGTTTTTGCAGGGCATGTTGTGATGTGATATGGTCAAGACGTGATGAGATATAAAGTTGTTGTATGAGATGATCATGTTTTGTTGAAGTTATCGGCAACTAGCAGAAGCCCTATGGTTGTCTCTTTGTTGCATAAGATGCAAGTGCCAAATAATTGCTTTACTTTATCGCTATACGATAGCAATAGTTGCAAGAGCAATAGTTGGCGAGACGACCATGTGACGACACATTGATATAGATCAAGATGATGAAGATCATGGTGTCGTGCCGGTAATGATAGAGATCATAACAGTACTTTGGAGATGGAGATCACAAGCACAAGATGATGATGGCCATATCATATCACTTATATTGATTGCATGTGATGTTTATCTTTTATACATTTTATTTTGCTTAGTTTGACGGTAGCATTTTAAGATGATCTCTCACTAATTATCAAGAAGTGTTCTCCCTGAGTATGCACCGTTGCGAAAGTTCTTCATGCTGAGACACCACGTGATGATCAGGTGTGATACGCTCTACGTTCAAATACAACGGGTGCAAAACAGTTGCAGACGCGGAATACTCAGGTTAAACTTGACGAGCCTAGCATATAACAGATATGGCCTCGGAACACGGAGACCGAAAGGTCGAGCGTGAATCATATAGTAGATATGATCAACATATTGATGTTCACTGTTGAAACTACTCCATCTCACGTGACGATCGGAGATGGTGTAGTTGATATGGATCACGTAATCACTTAGAGGATTAGAGGGATGTCTATCTAAGTGGGAGTTCTTAAGTAATATGATTAATTGAACTTAAATTTATCATGAACTTAGTCCTGGTAGTATTTTGCAAATTATGTTGTAGATCAATAGCTTGCATTGTTGCTTTCATATGTTTATTTTGATATGTTCCTAGAGAAAATTGTGTTGAAAGATGTTGGTAGCAATGATGCGGATTGGATCCGTGATCTGAGGTTTATCCTCATTGCTGCACAGAAGAATTATGTCCTTAATGCACCACTAGGTGACAGACCTATTGCAGGAGCAGATGCAGATGTTATGAACGTTTGGCTAGCTCAATATGATGACTACTTGATAGTTTAGTGCACCATGCTTAACGGCTTAGAATCGGGACTTCAAAGGCGTTTTGAACGTCATGGACCATATGAGATGTTCCAGGAGTTGAAGTTAATATTTCCAGCAAATACCCGAGTTGAGAGATATGAAGTCTCCAACAAAGTTCTATAGCTAAAAGATGGAGGAGAATCGCTCAACTAGTGAGCATGTGCTCAGATTGTCTGGGTACTACAATCGCTTGAATCAAGTGGGAGTTAATCTTCCAGATAAGATAGTGATTGACAGAATTCTCTAGTCACCATCACTAAGTTACTAGAACTTCGTGATGAACTATAGTATGCAAGGGATGACGAAAACGATTCCCGAGCTCTTCGTGATGTTGAAATCGATGAAGGTAGAAATCAAGAAAGAGCATCAAGTGTTGATGGTTGACAAGATCACTACTTTCAAGAAAAGGGCAAAGGGAAAGAAAAGGGAACTTCAACTAAGAATGACAAGCAAGTTGTCACTCCCGCGAAGAAGCCCAAAGCTGGACCAAAGCCTGAAACTGAATGATTATACTGCAAAGGAAATGGTTACTGGAAGTGGAAATGCCCTGAATATTTGGTGGATAAGAAGGATGGCAGAGTGAACAAGGGTATATTTGATATACAGATTATTGATGTGTACCTTACTAGTGTTTATAGTAACCCCTGAGTATTTGATACTTGTTCAGTTGGTAAGATTAGTAACTCTAAACAGGAGTTACAGAATAAACAGAAACTAGTTGAGGGTGAAGTGACGATGTGTGTTGGAAGTGGTTCCAAGACTGATATGATCATCATCGCACACTCCCTATACTTTCGGGATTAGTGTTAAACCTAAATAAATGTTATTTGGCATTTGCGTTGAACATGAATATGATTTGATCATGTTTATTGCGATACGGTTATTCATTTAAAGTCAAAGAATAATTGTTGTTCTGTTTACATGAATAAAACCTTCGATGCTCATACACCCAATGAAAATAGTTTGTTGGATCTCGATCATAGTGATACACATATTCATAATATTGATGCCAAAAGATGCAAAGTTAATAATGATAGTGCAACTTATTTGTGGCACTGCCGTTTAGGTCATATCGGTGTAAAGCGCATGAAGAAACTCCATACTGATGGGCTTTTGGAATCACTTGATTATGAATCATTTGGTACTTGCGAATCGTGCCTCATGGGCAAGATGACTAAAACGCCGTTCTCGGGAACCATGGAGCGAGCAACTAATTTGTTGGAAATCATACATACTGATGTTTGTGGTCCAATGAATGTTGAGGCTCACGGCGGGTATCGTTATTTTCTCACATTCACAGATGATTTGAGCAGATATGGGTATATCTACTTAATGAAACACAAGTCTGAAACATTTGAAAAGTTCAAAGAATTTCAGAGTGAAGTGGAAAATCATCGTAACAAGAAAATAAAATTTCTATGATCTGATCGTGGAGGAGAATATTTGAGTTACGAGTTTGGTTTACATTTGAAACAATGCGGAATAGTTTCGCAACTCACGCCACCCGGAACACCACAATGAAATGGTGTGTCCGAACGTCGTAATCGTACTTTACTAGATATGGTGCGATCTATGATGTCTCTTACTGATTTACCGCTATCGTTTTGGGGTTATGCTTTAGAGACGTCCGCATTCACGTTAAATAGGGCACCATCTAAATCCGTTGAGACGACATCGTATGAACTATGGTTTAGAAGTAAACCTAAGCTGTCGTTTCTTAAAGTTTGGAGTTGCGATGCTTATATGAAAAAGGTTTTCAACCTGATAAGCTCGAACCCAAATCGGAGAAGTGTGTCTTCATAGAATACCCAAAGGAAATTGTTGGGTACTCCTTCTATCACAAATCCAAAGGCAAAACATTCGTTGCTAAGAATGGATCCTTTCTAGAGAAGGAATTTCTCTCGAAAGAAGTGAGTGGGACGAAAGTAGAACTTGATGAGGTAATTGTACCTTCTCCCTTATTGGAAAGTAGTTCATCACAGAAATCAGTTCCAGTGATTACTACACCAATTAGTGAGGAAGTTAATGATGATGATCATGAAACTTCAAATCAAGTTGCTACCAAACCTCGTAGGTCTTCCAGAATAAGATCCGCACCAAAGTGGTAGGTAATCCCGTTCTAGAAGTCATGTTACTAGACCATGATGAACCTACGAACTATGAGGAAGCGATGATGAGCCCAGATTCCGCGAAATGGCTTGAGGCCATGAAATCTGAGATAGGATCCATGTATGAGAACAAAGTATGGACTTTGATTGACTTGCTTGATGATCAGCAAGCCATGTTAAATAAATGGATCTTCAAGAGGAATACAGGACACTGATAGTAGTGTCACTATCTACAAAGCTCGACTTGTCACAAAAAGGTTTTCGACAAGTTCATGGTGTTGACTACAATGAGATTTTCTCAACTGTAGTGATGCTTAAGTCTGTCCGAATCATGTTAGCAATTGTCACATGTTATGAAATCTGGCAAAAATGGATGTCAAAAACTACATTCTTTAATGGATTTATTAAAGAAGAGTTGTATATGATGCAACCAGAAGGTTTTGTTAATCCTAAAGCTACTAACAAAATGTGCAAGCTCCAACGATCCATCAATGGACTTGTGCAAGCATCTCGGAGTTGGAATATACGCTTTGATGAGTTGATCAAAGCATATGGTTTTATACAGACTTTTGGAAAGGCCTGTATTTACAAGAAAGTGAGTGGGAGCTCTATAGCATTTCTGATATTATATGTGCAAGACATATTGTTGATTGGAAATGATATAGAATTTCTGGATAGCATAAAAGGATACTTGAATAAAAGGTTTTTTCAATGAAAGACCTCGGTGAAGCTGCTTACATATTGAGCATCAAGATCTATTGAGATAGATCAAGATGCTTGATAAGTTTTTCAATAAGTACATACCTTGTCAAGATTTTGAAATAGTTCAAAATGGAACAGTCAAAGAAAGAGTTCTTGCCTGTGTTGCAAAGGTGTGAAATTGAGTAAGACTCAAGACCCGACCACGGCAGAAAATAGAAAGAGAATGAAAGTCATTCCCTATGCATCAGTCATAGGTTCTATAAAAGTATGCCATGCTATGGACCAGACCTATTGTATACTCTGCCCTGGTTTGGCAAGGGAGTACAATAGTGATCTAGGAGTAGATCACTGGACATTGGTCAAAATTATCCTTAGTAGAATAAGGATATGTTTCTCGATTATGGAGGTGATAAAAGAGTTTGTCGTAAAGAGTTACATCAATGCAAGCTTTTACACCGATCCAGATGACTCTAAGTCTCAATCTGGATACATATTGAAAGTGGGAGCAATTAGCTAGAGTAGCTCCGTGCAAAGCATTGTAGACATAGAATATTTGCAAAATACATATGGCTCTGAACATGACAGACCCGTTGACTAAGCTTCTCTCACGAGCAAAACATGATCATACCTTAGTACTCTTTTGGGTGTTAATCACATAGCGATGTGAACTAGATTATTGACTCTAGTAAAACCCTTTGGGTGTTGATCACATGACGATGTGAACTATGGGTATTAATCACATACAAATGTGAATATTGGTGTTGAATCACATGATGATTTGAACTAGATTATTGACTCTAGTGCAAGTGGGAGACTGAAGGAAATATGCCCTAGAGGCAATAATAAAGTTATTATTTATTTCCTTATTTCATGATAAATGTTTATTATTCATGCTAGAATTGTATTAACCGGAAACATAATACATGTGTGAATACATAGACAAACATAGCGTCACTAGTATGCCTCTACTTGACTAGCTCATTAATCAAAGATGGTTATGTTTCCTAACCATAGACATGTGTTGTCATTTAATTAATGGGATCACATCATTAGGAGAATGATGTGATTGACATGACCCATTCCGTTAGCCTAGCACTTGATCGTTTAGTATATTGTTATTGCTTTCTTCATGACTTATACATGTTCCTGTAACTATGAGATTATGCAACTCCCGTTTACCGGAGGAACACTTTGGGTGCTACCAAACGTCACAACGTAACTGGGTGATTATAAAGGAGTACTACAGGTGTCTCCAAAGGTACATGTTGGGTTGGCGTATTTCGAGATTAGGTTTTGTCACTCCGATTGTCGGAGAGGTATCTCTGGGCCCTCTCGGTAATGCACATCACTATAAGCCTTGCAAGCAATGTAGCTAATAAGTTAGTTACGGAATGATGCATTACGTAACGAGTAAAGAGACTTGCCAGTAACGAGATTGAACTAGGTATTGGATACCAACGATCGAATCTCGGGCAAGTAACATACCGATGACAAAGGGAACAACGTATGTTGTTATGCGGTTTGACCGATAAAGATCTTCGCAGAATATGTAGGAGCCAATATGAGCATCCAGGTTCCGCTATTGGTTATTGACCGAGAATAGTTCTAGGTCATGTCTACATTGTTCTCAAACCCGTAGGGTCCGCACTCTTAAGGTTTCGATGACAGTTATATTATGAGTTTATGAGTTTTGATGTACCGAAGGAGTTCGGAGTCCCGGATGAGATCGGGGACATGACGAGGAGTCTCGAAATGGTCGAGAAGTAAAGATTGATATATTGGATGACTATATTCGGAGTTCGGAAAGGTTCCGAGTGATTCGGGTATTTTTCGGAGTACCGGAGAGTTACGGGAATTCGCCGGGGAGTATATGGGCCTTATTGGGCCATACGGGAATAGAGGAGAGAGGCCAAAAGGAAGGAGGCCTGCGCCCCCCTCTGGTCCGAATTGGACAAGGGGGCCGGCCCCCTTTTCCTTCTCCCTCTCCTCCTCTTTTCTTCTCTAACAAGGAAAGGAGGAGTCCTACTCCCGGTGGGAGTAGGACTCTCCCCTTGGTGCGCCTCCTCCATAGGCCGGCCGCCTCCCCCCTTGCTCCTATATATATGGGGGCAGGGGGGCACCCCAAAGACACAACAACAATTGATCTTTGAGATCTATTAGCCGTGTGCGGTGCCCCCCTCCACCATAGTCCTCCTCGATAATATTGTAGCGGTGCTTAGGCGAAGCCCTACAACGGTTGAACATCAAGATCGTCACCACGCCGTCGTGCTGACGGAACTCTCCCTCGACACTCGGCTGGATCGGAGTTCGAGGGACGTCATCGAGCTGAACGTGTGCTAGAACTCGGAGGTGCCATAGTTTCGGTGCTTGATCGGTCGGGCCGTGAAGACGTACGACTACATCAACCGCGTTGTTCTAACGCTTCCGCTTTCGGTCTACAAGGGTATGTAGATTACACTCTCCCCTCTCCTTGCTATGCATCACCATGATCTTGCGTGTGCTTAGGAAATTTTTGAAATTACTACGTTCCCCAACACCTAGGGCTGGGGGCGTACCTTGTTTGGTATCAGCTTTGCGTAACGAGCGTTTGCCCAAGGATTTCAAGGGACCTCGAAATGTGCCTAATTACACGACCGACTTACAATCTGGGGCATGGATCGAAAGCTATGAGATGGCCATGGAACTACTGGAAATCAGTGACGCTGCAATGGCTAAGTACTTCACCATGATGCTGGATGGAACGGCCCGTACTTGGTTGAAGGGACTGCCACCTAATGCCATCGGTTCATGGGCAGAGTTAAAGGACCGGCTTATTCAGAACTTTAAAGATACATGCAAGCAGCCCATGTCGATTGTGGACTTGACTAATTGCAAGCAAGAGGAGGGTGAATCCACGACCCATTGGGTGTGCCGAGTCAAGGCCATAATACATTCATCTGATAAGATGGACGCCGGCTCCGCAGTCTTAATGTTGGAGAAAAATTGCCGTTTTGAGCCTCTGAAACAGAAGTTGGGGTGGTTCAAGCGTGATTGTAATGATATGGGCCAGCTGATGGCGGCTCTAGTCAAGTATGCTGACTCTGATAGTACCAAGGATCCCGAGTCCGACGATGAGAAGACAGGGAAGGGAAAGAAGAACGGCAACGCGAAGGGCCCGCAGCATAACCCGGCGAGTCAAGGGGGCAATAAAAAACGTAAGGCTGATGGTAGCTCGGAGTTTGTGGCTAACACCAATGCGCAAGGCAACAATCAATGACGAAAGGGGACGTCGCCTCCTCGGTCTGGCGGGTCAGGTCCCACTCTTGAGTAGTTGCTAAATGAGCCCTGTCCAAGGCATGGCACTCGGGAGAAGCCGGCCACTCACCTGTGGAAGGATTGTTCGACTATGAAGGCTTTCAAGAATTCTAACATGTTTGACAACAATCATGGGCCGGGAGGCGGCTCAGGCGGCGGCGGTTTTCATGGTCTTGGTTATGGAGGTGGCAGCTCTAATTCCGGCTTTCAGGGCCACCAAAATAATCAGGGGGGTTATAACCAACAATCCGTCCAAGGGGGTCAGCAGCAGCAACAATCCGGATATTAGAGTAATCCAAAGCAGCTGAATAGTGGACAATATCATGTGTTTACCACCAGTTTGTGCAAGCGGGACCAGAAGCTTCATAAGAGGGCTATGAACGCTATTGAGTCCGCGGTTCCTCGTTACTTGTGATGGTCTGAGCAGCCTATTATGTGGAGTAGAGAGCATCACCCTCCCCGGGTTGACAATCTGGGTCACTTGGCCTTGGTGGCGGCGCCTCAAGTTGGAGGATATAAATTCACTAGAGTGCTCATGGATGGAGGCAGTAGCATCAACATCCTTTATTATGAGACTTTCCGTCGTATGGGGTTGACTGATAAAAATCTCAAGACGTGCAATACTGTTTTCCATGGAGTGGTGCCTGGTAAGTCAGCGTACCCAGTGGGTAAGATTGAGCTGGAAGTGGCCTTTGGAGATGAGCATGATTTCAGGGCTGAGAAATTAACTTTTGAAGTGGTCAAAATCAAAAGCCCGTATCATGCTCTGTTTGGACGGCCGGCTTATGCAAAGTTCATGGCGCCGTCGTGTTATGTTTATCTGCAGCTCAAAATGTCGGGTCATAAGGGAACCATCATAGTGCATGGGAGTCGGAAGATAGCCCTGGAATGTGAGGAAGGTGATGCTGCTTACGCCGAGTCTATCTGCGCAGCAGAAGAGTTGAAATTTTATAAAGAAATGTTGACCCGGCAGATATGACGTCTTTGAAGAAGCCAACTACAGAGCATGACCCGGTGATGAAATTTAAATCAGCTGATGACACCAAGCTTGTTGATTTCGCTCCTGGCGACTCATCAAAGCAGTTCAGTATCAGTGCTAATCTGGATCCCAAATAGGAAAGCACGCTCATCGAGTTCATCCGTGAGAACCGAGACATCTTTGCATGGAAACCTTCTGACATGTCGGGTGTACCGAGAGAACTCACTGACCACACTCTCAATATTGATATGAAATTTAAGCCCGTCAAGCAGTTTCTCCGGCAGTTTCATGAGGAGAGGCGTAAGGCCATTGGTGAGGAAGTGGCCCGGCTCTTGGCGGCCAGGTTCATTGTTGAAGTTTTTCATCCAGAGTGGTTGGCTAACCCTGTGCTGGTGCTTAAGAAGAACGGCACCTCGCGTATGTGTGTGGATTACACAGACTTAAACAAGGCTTGTCCAGCTGATCCTTTTTCTCTCCCTCGTATTGATCAAATCATTGATGCTACGGTGGGTTGTGAGCGTTTGAGATTTTTGGACGCTTATTTTGGTTATCATCAGAACAAGATGGCAGTTAAGGACCAAGAGAAGACAACTTTTTTTACTCCTTTTGGAGCCTTCTGTTATGTGTCAGTGCCTTTTAGGCTCAAGAGTGCCCAGGCGACTTATCAGTGATGTGTGCAGAACTGTCTTCACAATCAGATCAGGCACAATGTTCATGCTTACATGGATGACATTGTGGTGAATTCCAGAGAGAAGGAGACATTGATAGATGATTTGAAGGAAACCTTTGATAATCTCTGGATCTACAAGATGATGCTTAACCCGGCCAATTGCGTTTTTGGTGTGCCAGCAGGCAAGCTTTTGAGTTTTCTGGTTTCTAACAGAGGCATTGAGGCTAACCCGGAAAAGATCAAGGCCATCACCTCCTTGGCTAAGCCGGCGTGTATCAATGATGTTCAGCGTTTGGCGGGTCGTATTGCTGCCTTAAGCCGGTTCATAAGTCGGTTAGGTGAGAAGGCCATACCGCTGTATCAGATGATGAAGAAAACAGACGACTTTGTCTGGAGCGATGCTGCTAATGATGCATTTCAAAATTTGAAGAGGCAGCTAGTTGAGCCGCCAGTTCTTGCTGCTCACATTGATAAGGAGCCATTATTGTTATATGTGGCTGCTAACACACATGTTGTCAGTGTGGCCATTGTGGTGGAGCGCAAGGAGGCTGGCAAAGAATATCCGGTTCAACGGCCAGTTTACTACATCAGTGAGGTGCTTATTGAGTCCAAGCAGGGATATCCACATTGGCAGAAGCTTGTTTATAGGGTGCTCATGGCCAGCCGGAAGCTTAAACAATATTTTCTGGGTCATCCCATCACTGTTGTCAGTTCTGCTCCTTTAGGAGATATCATTCAAAACAGAGAAGCCATAGGACGAGTCGCCAAGTGGGCCATTGAGCTTGGGCCTCATGGCTTAAAGTATGTGCCACGCACTGCTATCAAGTCTCAAGCACTGGTGGAATTCATCAACGATTGGACAGAGCTGCATATGCCTGAAGAGAAGCTGGACAACACATATTGGACTATTCACTTTGATGGGTCCATGCAATTGGGGGGCTTGGGGGCTGGAGTTGTTTTATCTTCCCCTAGAGGTGACAAATTTTGTTATGTGCTAAGGTTGATGTTTCCTTGTACTAACAATGCAACCGAGTATGAGGCCTTGCTCCATTGTCTTTGGATAGCTAAAGAGATGAGCTTAAGCCGGGTAAGGTGCTTTGGTGACTCAGATTTGGTAGCTCAACAAGTTTCAGGCAAATGGGATTCCAAGGATCCCCTCATGGCGGCTTATCGCCGTGAAGTTGATGTTGTTGCTGGACACTTCAAGGGTTATCAATTGGAGCACATTGATCGCAGAAAGAATGAGGCGGCTGATGCTTTAAGCCGGCTGGGATCTCAGCGTAAGCCGGTGCCACCGAACACTTTCTTGGATATTCTGCATAATCCTTCTGTTAAGTTACCTACAGAGGAAGACTTGGTTGTTCCTGGCCCAGAAGCATAGTTGGTGGCAGCTCTTCATGTCATCCCAGATTGGACAGTGCCATACTTGTCTTACATGACCCGAGGCGAGTAGCATGAGGATGAAACCTTGGCTAGGCAGATAACCCGGCGGTCTAAGTCAATGACAATTGCCAATGGCGAGTTGCATCATCGCAGTGTCACTGGGGCGTTTCAGCGTTGTGTCTCTCCCGAGGAAGGTCAAGAGATTCTTCGTGAGATTCATGAAGGAGATTGTGGCCATCATATGTCGGTTCAAAGTCCCTTGTGGCCAAAGCTTTTCGTCATGGGTTTTATTGGCCGACGGCTCACGCTGATGCAGAGGATCTGGTCAATAAATGTGATGGTTGTGAGAAATTCTCACGGCGAGCTCACGTGCCCGCTCAGGAATTGAGGAAGATTCCAATTACTTGGTCGTTTGAAGTGTGGGGGCTTAACATGGTTGGGCCTTTTAAAAGGTCCAAGGATAAAAAGACCCACCTCTTGGTGGCGGTTGAAAATTTCACAAAGTGGGTTGAAGTAGAGCCGGTCAGTAAGTGTGACATGGCAACGACAGTTCAATTCATGAAAAAGGTGATTTTCCGTTTTGGCTTTCCCCACAGTATCATAACTAATAATGGCACTAACTTGTCCAAGGGTGCCATGGAGGAGTTTTGTCAATGTGAGCATATCCGGCTTGATGTTTCATCAGTAGCTCACCCCCAATCCAATGGTCAAGCCGAAAGAGCCAATCAGGAGATTTTGAAAGGCATCAAGCCCCGGCTTCTAGTTCCTTTGCAACGGACGCCGGGTTGTTGGGTGGAGGAACTACCATCAGTGTTATGGAGTATCAATATTACCCCCAACAGATCTACGGGTTACACCCCTTTCTTCATGATTTATGGAGCAGAGGCGGTTCTTCCTAGTGACATCCGTCATGACTCACCCCGCGTGGCGGCTTATGTTGAAGCTGATAATGAACAAGCGCGTCAGGATGCACTTGACCTGTTAGATGAAAAGTGTGACTTGGCAGCAGCCCGCTTGGTGATTTACCAACAGGACTTGCGTCGTTATCACAGCCGCCGGGTTAAGTCCAGAACCTTTCGATAAGGTGATTTGGTGCTCCGGCTCATCCAGGATCAAACTAGTGCACACAAGTTATCCCCACCTTGGGAAGGGCCCTTTGTGGTCAGCAAGAACTTGAACAACGGGTCATACTACCTTATTGATGTTCGAGAGCATAAAGACTCACGTAAGTCGGAGTAGGAGACCCGTCATCCGTGGAAGATTGCTCATCTTAGGCCTTACTACACTTGAGCTACCGGCTCTTATGATGTACATATTTTTGATGATGTATATATTATGATAAGTAATAAAGCAGGACATCTGTCCTTTTCATCATCAAATGATTATATGTCTTCATCATCATAATTCGAAAGACCAATTGGGGGCTACTGATCATATTCGAATTATAGCTTAACCCCTTTTGGTTCGACTTTGATCGTATTCAAATCAGAGTCGTTAAAAAAGTCTCAAGGTCACTTAGGGGCTTCCTGTTCAAACATAGGTCTTATTCGAACCAAAGAGAACATAGTTGTCGGTACCCTCTTAATCAGTGCAATGCCAAAGCCACTAGGGGGCTTCTTGATCGTATTCGTATCATAGCTTAACCCCTTTTGGTTCGACTTTGATCGTATTCGAATCAGAGTCGTTAAAAAAGTCTCAAGGTCATTTGGGGGTTTCCTGTTCAAACATAGGTCGTATTCGAAGCAAAGAGAACATAGCTGTCGGTACCCTCTTGATCGGCACAATGCCAAACCCACTAGGGGATTACTGATCGTATTCGAATCATAGCTTAACCCCTTTTTGGTTCGGTTTATTGATCGTATTCGAATCAGAAGCCTCACTTCAGTTTTTCTTTGTTTAGCTTAAATGTTTTTTTAAATACTCTTTTGGGTTTGTCTTGAGACTTTTTATTCATATCTGAGGCATATATATATGTGTGGTTTGTATTTAACCCGGCTTAAATCTAGACAGTAAGTCGCCGGCATATGACAATCATCAAACATTTGGAAGTCTTGACTTCTAAAGATTGGGTTATCACCCTTACTACACAGGTCACATAAACCGGCAATGACAATTCAATATCACAGGTATGATATTATTATTATAGTTATGTTTCAAAGATATGATTCATAAACAAAGGCTTATCTATGACTCCTTTTTAAACATCAGTGGTTATATGTGGGATATTATGACCTGCCCTGCGGTAAACCGCCAAAGGTTCTTGTGATCTATCTCTGTGTGCAGGATATTTTAAGGACTTTCTTTTGCACAAGGAAAATAGATGATAAGTATAACAAGGGTGAATATAAAGGAGGCGGCTTAACGGTGTTGAGCACCAAAAATGTGCACGATGGCATGACAGATCAAAGTCATTTCTACCCTATTACATGACTCCCTGAATGATTGAACTGTTTTTCACAAGGCTGCTAAAATGAGCCGCCCGGCGGATCAATTATGTTGTTGGCCTGATGCTTCTGGGTCAACCCTCTCCGCGTCTTTGTCCTGTCCGGCGTCCTGGAAGGTTGATGATGACCAGTCAATGCCATTCAATGCTTCAAATTCAGCTTCATCATCAATTAACCCGGCCGGGTCAACTTCAGGGGCAAAGGTGTGCTTACGGATTGGAGGGATCAGGCTTGTCACTTTATAAGTCGGGGTTGGCTGCCTCTGATTTACTGTGTTGTAAGCCATATGATACTTGGTGAGGTCTGTCTCATTGGCAATCATGCTGGCCACGGGACGTATCTCCTTCACACAAGTACCAAAGTCCGTCCGTTCAAATGGAGTGCCATCCTCCTTAAGGCTGGGGTACCCAATGGCGATGTCGGCCGGGTCTAATTCCGTTAGCCATGCTTTGGCCCGGCTTAAGGCAGATACGACTCCGGCTCTCGCAGATGACCGATTTAATCCATTAAACCACTTGGGTAGCATAGAGAGCTTCTTCAGCACATCAACCAGGAGTGTGGGGGCTTCATTTGACAGGGCAACTATGGCTAATTAAGGTATGCTGGGCTCCAGTGTAAAGTTGTTCCACGAGCGTGTAAACTGCCTTCAGCTTCACCAGCATGTCCTGGTTGAGGTTGGTGCTCCTGGGGCCTGCATAGCAATAACAGGTGAGTTAACAACAATTCATATGATCACCAGAAAGATTCAATATTTGACACTTGTATGGCGGATTACCAAAGATCGCTGAGACCATTTGAGACACATGGCGTTTTAAGCTAGACAATTTAGTAGTCACCACTTCAAGAGCCGCCTCTGCTTTCTCAGCTCGATGGGTTAAGGCAATCTTTTCCTCAGCCCAGGCCTTTTTCTCAACTTCAAACTCGGCCCTCAATTTTTCTTGTTCAGACACGCTGAATTCAAATATGGAGTTTGCTCTTTGAGTCTCCGTCTCTTGTAGCTCCAAGCGGTTCTTCAATTCAGACAACTCTGATTGAAGTTGAGCAGTGGTGGTCTGTACATGTACCGGGTCAAAATCATAAACATTAGTATGCAATATTAAGTCCCAAGCCTTTTGCAAGAAATAACACTTGGCACTTGGGGGCTAATGTCTATCAAAAGATTTGTCTAAGTGGCGGCTTATGAGAGTAAAGTCCCAAGCACTTTGCAAGCAAGAGTACTTGACACTTCGAGACTAATGCATATTGTTGTTCAAAGTTACATAAGTACTATCTTCTACACAAGCATATGAAGGGCCGGCTCATTCATGCTTGCTAAACCGGCCCTTGGGGACTACGGATTAAGCCGGATTTTAAGGTTTTACCAAAGGATTTTAGTAATGCTCATAAATTTGTTCTAAATCTACAACATATTCATCATAAGCAGTAGACTTGGGGGCTGGCATAGTAAGGTTAATTCAATGAAGGGGAGAATTTATACCTCAAATTTCTGGTGCATTTGTTTTACCATGTCAACTTCAAGATCACGGCTGTTGTGCACTTGGCTAAGATAACCAGAGAAAACTTTGCCAATGCTCAAGTGAGTATAGTCAACAACATCAAATCTGACTTTACGGCATTCAATGTGCTCCTCCTTGGCAGAACACTTGGCTAGCACAGTAGGTCTCCCTGCCTTAGTATAGCCGGTCTTGGTAATTTCCACATCAACATCTTGTGGGTCGGCTGTCTTAGCCAGGCTTGAAGTTTCAGGGTTTATAGAGCCGTCGGCGGTTTGATCGACAGGCGGGTCAGCAGTCATTGTTGGCATGTCGTGAACCGGCTCAAGTGGTGGCTCGGGAACAGAGGCCTCAGGCGCTGCGGGTTGAAGCTCTGGCTCATTGACAGTCGTTTCTTCGGACGGTTTGTTTTTCTTCACCCTCTTACTGGGCTTTGCTTTTCCACTTCATAAAATCAAAGCGGTCAGTACAGATATAAAGGTTTGTAATGAGTACAGGATAAGTAAATCGTCATTACCCTGGAGCGGTCTTAAAAGCCGGCATGTTGGACTGAATTGAGTCGCCGGAAGAATGTGAAGTTTCCTGACAATTTGAATCAGAAGAGTTGAGCGGTTGATGAGTGAGACCCTCCAAAGGATAAAAAGAATTTAAGTTGGAGGTGACCTCATTCCGGCGCTTCCTTGGCGTATTTGGTAAGCCGGAGGAGAGTTCCACATCCTTGCTGGTCCGGGTCTGCCTCCGGCTCTCATGAATCTGTCGCTTCAAAAGAAAGTGAGGATCCTGGTAAGCTCAGGGATGTGAAAATCTTACTTTCCGAGTTACTCTTTGGACTTTTTGTCTTGGCAAAGGCTCTACGTCGGAGGAAATAATAGTTACCTCTTCATCCACTCCCTAACTTGTTCTCGTGTCACCCTGATAATAATTAGTGTCAATAAGGTGGTTAGAAAAATGAGCCAAGAGAGTCAATGGCTACCTCTGAATTAGAGGAGTCATCCAGTTGAAGCAAGTCGGAAGCACTGGGCTTCTTTCCTCTTTTCTGAACGGCGGCCTTCCTGGCGGCTTTCTTGGCCTTCCTGGCTCTCTTTGCAGCCTCATGATCATATTTTTTCTTCCAAAACTTATCATCAGCCTGTGAAAATCAGCAAAGGTTTGAGTTATGACAAAACATCAAAGGTAAAAGTAAAATAACTAGTTTTGGCGGCTTACCACTGGAGCCGGGTTATCCTTGCAGAGAGGGCTCACGCCCACCTTGCTACAGTCTTCTAGGCTTTCGTTCAAGAACAATTTCGTCATATCATTGATAACATCATCAGGTAAATCGTTAGGGCTGTGGTGTTGTGGATCATTCTTCTTGCCCGTGTAGGCACACATTAAACCAGAACGGCGGCTCAACAGGATGATCCGCCAGGCGACCCAAACCCGAACCAAGTCGATACCATTTAAGCCATTCCCCAAAAGAGCATTGACTTTAGCCATGGTAGGGGCAAGCTTCTGGCGATCAGCAGCTGGCAACTTGTCTGGAAGAGGATGATTGGACTCAAGGCGTGGGGCGCGAAAGCCGGGCAGAGGCTTCTCATCAGCCAGAGAAGTATCTTGACAGTAGAACCAAGTCTGGTTCCGGTCTTTGGGGTGACTCGGCGGTTGTGCATAAGGAAAGATGGCGTCTCTCCATCGTTGGATTGAGACCCCGCCCAGTTCCAAACTCGGTCCGTTAGAATATTCATTCTAACGGTTCAAATAAAACAATTCCTTGAAAAGTTCCAAGCTGGGTTCTTCTTCAAGGTACACCTCACAGAACACTCGAAAGTTGCAGATGTTAGACACGGAATTGGGTCTGATGTCTTGAGGACGAAGATCAAAAAAGTGCAGAACATCTCTGAAGAACTTTGAGCCGGGTGGTGAAAAGCCCCGGTTCATGTGATCCGTGAAGACATTGACTTCCCCTTCTTTAGGCTGAGGTTTTTCTTCTGTTGGATCAGGAGCCCGGTACAACATGACATCCTTCTTTGGCAGATAGCCGGTTTTCACAAAATCATCGAGTGTACCTCTGTAATGATGGATTTGACCCAGTTGCATGAAGTGACTGTTTTTGGCGGCATTATGAAGAAGGAAACCTAACAAAGAGTAAATTTTCCGATTCAAATTTAAACCGGAGGAAAAGTATTACATCATATATTCAGAATGGCGGCTTATAAAGGGGCCTAATGATATATGACTAATTACGTCAGGTTATTTAAACCGCCAGGAGTAGTTGATGTTATCTATTGAGCATTGCAATTTAAGCCGGTGGTTTGAGCCACCATGGCTAGGTGGATCTATCAAAACGCAGATTTTTGGCTAAGTATCACAGAAACAAGTTTCGCATATTACAATCATTATTTTGGATCAGCGAATGTTCAGAAAAAGGAAATAATGTTGGGGAATGTAGAAGAAATTCAAAATTTTCCTACGAGTCACCAAGATCTATCTATGGAGAGACTAGCAAAGGGGAAGGAGAGTGCATCTACATACCCTTGTAGATCTCTACGCGGAAGCGTTCAAGAGAACGGGGTTGAAGGAGTCGTACTCGTCGTGATCCAAATCACCGGAGATCCTAGTGCCGAACGGACGGCACCTCCGTGTTCAACACACGTACAGCCCGGTGACGTCTCCCATGCCTTGATCCAGCAAGGAGAGAGGGAGAGGTTGAGGAAGACTCCGTCCAGCAGTAGCACAACGGCGTGGTGGTGGTGGAGGAGCGTGGCAATCCTGCAGGGCTTCGCCAAGCACCACGGGAGAGGAGGAGTACTTGGGAGAGGGGGGGGGCTGCACCAGAACTTGGGTGCGGCTGCCCTCCCACCCCCCACATATATATAGGGGCAAAGGAGAGGGGGCCCGACCCCCTCAGATCCAATCTGAAGAGGGGGCGGCGGCCAGGGGGGTTGCCTTGCCCCCTAAGGCAAGGGGGCGCCCCCTTTTAGGGTTTCCCCCAAGCCCTAGGCACCTTGGGGCTTGGTGGGGGGGCGCACCAGCCCACTTGGGGCTGGTCCCCTCCCACACTTGGCCCATGCAGCCCCCTGGGGCCGGTGGCCCCACTTGGTGGACCCTCGGGACCCTCCCGGTGGTCCCGGTACGTTACCGATAAAACCCGAAACTTTTCCGGTGACCAAAACAGGACTTCCCATATATAAATCTTTACCTCCGGACCATTCCGGAACTCCTCGTGACGTCCGGGATCTCATCCGGGACTCCGAACAACATTCGGTAACCACATACAAACTTCCTTTATAACCCTAGCGTCATCGAACCTTAAGTGTGTAGACCCTACGGGTTCGGGAACCACGCAGACATGACCGAGACGTTCTCCGATCAATAACCAACAGCGGGATCTGGATACCCATGTTGGCTCCCACATGTTCCACGATGATCTCATCGGATGAACCACGATGTCAAGGACTCAATCAATCTCGTATACAATTCCCTTTGTCTAGCGGTATTGTACTTGCCCGAGATTCGATCGTTGGTATCCCGATACCTTGTTCAATCTCGTTACCGGCAAGTCTCTTTACTCGTTCCATAACACATCATACCGTGATCAACCCCTTGTTCACATTGTGCACATTATGATGATGTCCTACCGAGTGGGCCCAGAGATACCTCTCCGTTAACCGGAGTGACAAATCCCAGTCTCGATTCATGCCAACCCAACAGACACTTTCGGAGATACCTGTAGTGCACCTTTATAGCCACCCAGTTACGTTGTGACGTTTGGTACACCCAAAGCATTCCTACAGTATCCGGGAGTTACACAATCTCATGGTCTAAGGAAATGATACTTGGCATTAGAAAAGCTTTAGCATACGAACTACGATCTTTGTGCTAGGCTTAGGATTGGGTCTTGTCCATCACATCATTCTCCTAATGATGTGATCCCGTTATCAACGACATCCAATGTCCATGGTCAGGAAACTGTAACCATCTATTGATCAACGAGCTAGTCAACTAGAGGCTTACTAGGGACATGGTGTTGTCTATGTACCCACACATGTATCTGAGTTTCCTATCAATACAATTATAGCATGGATAATAAACGATTATCATGAACAAGGAAATATAATAATAACTAATTTATTATTGCCTCTAGGTCATATTTCCTACAGTCTCCCACTTGCACTAGAGTCAATAATCTAGTTCACATCGTCATGTGATTAACACTCACACGTCACATCGCCATGTGACCAACATCCAAAGAGTTTACTAGTTTCATTAAACTAGTTCACATCATCATGTGATTAAGACTCAATGAGTTCTAGGGTTTGATCATGTTTTGCTTGTGAGAGAGGTTTTAGTCAACGGGTCTGCAACATTCAGATCCGTATGTACTTCGCAAATCTCTAGGTCATATTGTAAATGTTGCTTCCACGCTCCACTTGGAGCTATTCCAAATGGTTGCTTCACTATATGTATCTGGTTTGCTACTCAGAGCCATTCGGATAGGTGTTAAAGTTTACATCGACGTAACCCTTTACGCCAAACTCTTTATCACCTCCATAATCGAGAAACATGTCCTTATTTACTCCAAGGACAATTTTGACCGCTGTCCAATGATCCATTCCTGGATCATTCTTGTACCCCTTGACTGACTCATGGCAAGGCACACTTCCGGTGCGGTACACAGCATAGCATACTATAGGGCCTACGTCTGAAGCATAGGGGACGACATTCGTCTTTTCTCTCTCTTCTGCCGTGGTCGAGCTTTAACTCTTAACTTCATACCTTACAACTCTGGCAAGAACTCCTTCTTTAACTGATCCATCTTGAACACCTTCAAGATCATGTCAAGGTATGTGCTCATTTGAAAGTACCATTTAGCATTTTTGATCTATCCTCATAGATCTTGATGCTCAATGTTCAAGCAGCTTAATCCAGGTTTTCCCTTGAAAAACACTTTTCAAATAACCCTATATGCTTTCCAGAAATTCTACATCATTTCTGATCAACAATATGTCAACAACATATAATCATCAGAAATTCTATAGTGCTCCCACTCACTTCTTTGGAAATACAAGTTTCTCATAAACTTTGTATAAACCCAAAATCTTTGATCATCTTATCAAAGTGCATATTCCAACTCCGAGATGCTTACTCCAGTCCATGGAAGGATCGCTGGAGCTAGCATACCTTTTAGCATCCTTAGGATCTACAAAACCTTTCTGATTGTATCACATACAACCTTTCCTTACGAAAACTGGAAGGAAACTCGTTTTGACATCCATCTGCCAGATTTCATAAATGCAGCTAATGCTAACATGATTCCGACGGACTTAAGCATTGCTACGGATGAGAAAATCTCATCGTAGTCAACTCCTTGAACTTGTGAAAAACTCTTCGCCACAAGTCGAGCTTCATAGACGGTGACATTACCGTCCACATCCGTCTTCTTCTTAAAAATCCATTTATCTCAATGGCTTGCCGATCATCGGGCAAGTCCACCAAAGTCCATGCTTTGTTTTGATACATGGATCCTATCTCGGATTTCATGGCTTCTAACCATTTGTCGAAATATGGGCCCACCATCGCTTCTCCATAGCTCATAGGTTCATTGTTGTCCAGCAACATGACCTTCAAGACAGGATTACTATACCATTCTGAAGTAGTACGCATCCTTGTCACCCTACGAGGTATGGTAGTGACTGAAGGAAATATGCCCTAGAGGCAATAATAAAGTTATTATTTATTTCCTTATATCATGATAAATGTTTATTATTCATGCTAGAATTGTATTAACTGGAAACATAATACATGTGTGAATACATAGACAAACAGAGTGTCACTAGTATGCCTCTACTTGACTAGCTCGTTAATCAAAGATGGTTATGTTTCCTGACCATGAACAATAAGTTGTTATTTGATTAACGAGGTCACATCATTAGTTGAATGATCTGATTGACATGACCCATTCCATTAGCTTAGCACCTGATCGTTTAGTATGTTGCTATTGCTTTCTTCATGACTTATACATGTTCCTATGACTATGAGATTATGCAACTCCCGTTTGCCGGAGGAACACTTTGGGTGCTACCAAACGTCACAACGTAACTGGGTGATTATAAAGGAGCATTACAGGTGTCTCCAAAGGTAGATGTTGGGTTGGCGTATTTCGAGATTAGGATTTGTCACTCCGATTGTCGGAGAGGTATCTCTGGGCCCTCTCGGTAATGCACATCACATAAGCCTTGCAAGCACTGCAACTAATATGTTAGTTGTGAGATGATGTATTACGGAACGAGTAAAGAGACTTGCCGGCAACGAGATTGAACTAGGTATTGGATACCGACGATCGAATCTCGGGCAAGTAACATACCGATGACAAAGGGAACAACGTATGTTGTTATGCGGTCTGACCGATAAAGATCTTCGTAGAATATGTAGGAGCCAATATGGGCATCCAGGTCCCGCTATTGGTTATTGACCAGAGACGTGTCTCGGTCATGTCTACATTGTTCTCGAACCCGTAGGGTCCGCACGCTTAAGGTTACGATGACAGTTATATTATGAGTTTATGCATTTTGATGTACCGAAGGTTGTTCGGAGTCCCGGATGTGATCACGGACATGACGAGGAGTCTCGAAATGGTCGAGACATAAAGATTGATATATTGGAAGCCTATGTTTGGACATCGGAAGTGTTCCGGGTGAAATCGGGATTTTACCGGGTTACCGGGAGGTTACCGGAACCCCCCGGGAGCCATATGGGCCATCATGGGCCTTAGTGGAAAGGAGAAAGGGGCAGCCCAAGGGGGCTGCGCGCCTCCCCCCTTCCCCTAGTCCTATTAGGACTAGGAGAGGTGGCCGGCCACCCCTCTCCCTCTTTCCCCCTTGGGAATCCTAGTTGGAATAGGATTGGAGGGGAGTCCTACTCCCGGTAGGAGTAGGACTCCTCCTGCGCCACCTCCTCCTGGCCGGCGCCTCCTCCCCCCTTGGCTCCTTTATATACGGAGGCAGGGGCACCTCTAAACACACAAGTTGACACAAGTTGATCCACGTGATCGATTCCTTAGCCGTGTGCGGTGCCCCCTGCCACCATATTCCTCGATAATACTGTAGCGGAGTTTAGGCGAAGCCCTGCTGCTGTAGTTCATCAAGATCGTCACCACGCCGTCGTGCTGACGAAACTCTTCCCCGACACTTTGCTGGATCGGAGTCCGGGGATCGTCATCGAGCTGAACGTGTGCTCGAACTCGGAGGTGCCGTAGTTTCGGTGCTTGATCGGTTGGATCGTGAAGACGTACGACTACTTCCTCTACGTCGTGTCATCGCTTCCGCAGTCGGTCTGCGTTGGGTACGTAGACAACACTCTCCTCTCGTTGCTATGCATCACATGATCCTGTGTGCGCGTAGGAAAATTTTTGAAATTACTACGAAACCCAACAGTGGCATCCGAGCCTAGGTTATTGATGTTGATGTTATATGCACGAGTAGAACACAAGTAAGTTGTGGACGATACAAGTCATACTGCCTACCAGCATGTCATACTTTGGTTCGGCGGTATTGTTGGACGAGACGACCCGGACCAACCTTACGCGTACGCTTACGCGAGACCGGTTCCCTCGACGTGCTTTGCACAGAGATGGCTTGCGGGCGACTGCCTCTCCAACTTTAGTTGAACCAAGTATGGCTACGCCCGGTCCTTGCGAAGGTTAAAACGGAGTCTATTTGACAAACTATCGTTGTGGTTTTGATGCGTAGGTGAGATTGGTTCTTACTTAAGCCCGTAGCAGCCACGTAAAACATGCAACAACAAAGTAGAGGACGTCTAACTTGTTTTTGCAGGGCATGTTGTGATGTGATATGGTCAAGGCATGATGCTGAATTTTATTGTATGAGATGATCATGTTTTGTAACCGAGTTATCGGCAACTGGCTGGAGCCATATGGTTGTCGCTTTATTGTATGCAATGCAATCGCGATGTAATGCTTTACTTTATTACTAAACGGTAGTGATAGTCGTGGAAGCATAAGATTGGCGAGACGACAACGATGCTACGATGGAGATCAAGGTGTCGCGCCGGTGACGATGGTGATCATGACGGTGCTTCGGAGATGGAGATCACAAGCACAAGATGATGATGGCCATATCATATCACTTATATTGATTGCATGTGATGTTTATCTTTTTATGCATCTTATCTTGCTTTGATTGACGGTAGCATTATAAGATGATCTCTCACTAAATTATCAAGAAGTGTTCTCCCTGAGTATGCACCGTTGCCAAAGTTCGTCGTGCCCAGACACCACGTGATGATCGGGTGTGATAAGCTCTACGTCCATCTACAACGGGTGCAAGCCAGTTTTTGCACACGCAGAATACTCAGGTTAAACTTGACGAGCCTAGCATATGCAGATATGGCCTCGGAACACGGAGACCGAAAGGTCGAGCGTGAATCATATAGTAGATATGATCAACATAACGATGTTCACCATTGAAAACTACTCCATCTCACGTGATGATCGGTTATGGTTTAGTTGATTTGGATCACGTGATCACTTAGAGGATTAGAGGGATGTCTATCTAAGTGGGAGTTCTTAAGTAATATGATTAATTGAACTTAAATTTATCATGAACTTAGTCCTGGTAGTATTTTGCAAATTATGTTGTAGATCAATAGCTTGCGTTGTTGCTCTCATATGTTTATTTTGATATGTTCCTAGAGAATATTGTGTTGAAAAATGTTAGTAGCAATGATGCGGATTCGATCCGTGATCTGAGGTTTATCCTCATTGCTGCACAGAAGAATTATGTCCTTAATGCACCGCTAGGTGACAGACCTATTGCAGGAGCAGATGCAGAAGTTATGAACGTCTGGCTAGCTTAATATGATGACTACTTGATAGTTTAGTGCACCATGCTTAACGGCTTAGAATCGGGACTTCAAAGACGTTTTGAACGTCATGGACCATATGAGATGTTCCAGGAATTGAAGTTAATATTTCAAGCAAATACCCGAGTTGAGAGATATGAAGTCTCCAACAAGTTCTATAGCTAAAAGATGGAGGAGAATCGCTCAACTAGTGAGCATGTGCTCAGATTGTCTGGGTACTTCAATCGCTTGAATCAAGTGGGAGTTAATCTTCCAGATAAGATAGTGATTGACAGAATTCTCTAGTCACCATCACCAAGTTAGTAGAACTTCGTGATGAACTATAGTATGCAAGGGATGATGAAAATGATTCCCGAGCTCTTCGTGATGTTGAAATCAACGAAGGTAGAAATCAAGAAAGAGCATCAAGTGTTGATGGTTGACAAGATCACTAGTTTCAAGAAAAGGGCAAAGGGAAAGAAAGGGGAACTTCAAGTAGATTGACAAGCAAGTTGTCACTCCCACGAAGAAGCCCAAAGCTGAACCAAAGCCTGAAACTGAGTGCTTACACTGCAAAG
The DNA here is from genome assembly GCF_018294505.1 of Triticum aestivum. Taxonomy (NCBI): domain Eukaryota; kingdom Viridiplantae; phylum Streptophyta; class Magnoliopsida; order Poales; family Poaceae; genus Triticum; species Triticum aestivum. Next base: position 480,837,175 of record NC_057795.1, read on the forward strand.
GAAATGGTCACTGGAAGCGGAACTACCCTAAATATTTGGTGGATAAGAAGGATGGCAAAGTGAAAAAGGGTATATTTGATATACAGGTGTTTGATGTGTGCTTTACTAGTGTTTATAGCAACCCCTCGGTATTTGGTACTGGTTCAGTTGCTAAGAGTAGTAACTCGAAACGGGAGTTGCAGAATAAACAGAAACTAGTTAAGGGTGAAGTGATGATGTGTGTTGAAAGTAGTTTCAAGATTGATATGATCATCATCGCACACTCCCTATTCTTTCGGGATTAGTGTTGAACCTAAATAAATGTTATTTGGTGTTTGCGTTGAGCATGAATATGATTTGATCATGTTTATTGCAATACGGTTATTCATTTAAGTAAGAGAATAAACTGTTGTTCTATTTACATGAATAAAACCTTATATGGTTACACACCCAATGAAAATGGTTCATTGGATCTCGATCGTAGTGATACACATATTCATAATATTGATGCCAAAAGATGCAAAGTTAATAATGATAGTGCAACTTATTTGTGGCACTGCCGTTTGGGTCATATCGGTGTAAAGCGCATGAAGAAACTCCATAAAGATGGATTTTCGGAATCACTTGGTTATGAATCATTTGATGCTTGCGAACCGTGCCTTTTGGGCAAGATGACTAAAACTCCGTTCTTCGGAACAATGGAACGAGTTACTGACTTGTTGGAAATAATACATACCGATGTATGCGATCCAATGAGTGCTGTTGCTCGTGGCAAGCATCGTTGTTTTCTGACCTTCACAAGATGATTTGAGCAGATATGGGTATATCTACTTGATGAAACATAAGTCTGAAATAGTTGAAAGGTTCAAAGAATTTCAGAGTGAAGTGGAAAAATCATCGTAACAAGAAAATAAAGTTTCTGCGATCTGATCGCGGAGACAAATATTTGAGTTACGAGTTTGGTCTTCAATTAAAACAATGTGGAATAGTTTCACAGCTCACGCCACCTGGAACACCACATCGTTATGGTGTGTCCGAACGTCGTAACCGCACTTTATTTGATATGGTGCGATCTATGATATCTCTTTACCACTATCGTTTTGGGGTTATGCATTAGAGACAGCTGCATTCACGTTTTAAAATAGGGCACCATCTAAATCCGTTGAGACGACACTGTATGAACTATGGTTTAGCAGTAAACCTAAGCTGTTGTTTATTAAAGTTTGGGGCTGCGATGCTTATGTGAAAAAGTTTCATCCTGATAAGCTCGAACCCAAATCGGAGAAGTGCGTCTTCATAGAATACCCAAAGGAAATTGTTGGGTACACCTTCTATCACAGATCCGAAGGCAAGACATTCGTTGCTAAAATGGATCCTTTCCAGAGAAGGAGTTTCTCTCGAAAGAAGTGAGTGGGAGGAGAGTAGAACTTGATGAGGTAATTATACCTTCTCCCTTATTGGAAAGTAGTTCATCACAGAAATCAGTTCCAGTGATTCCTACACCAATAAGTGAGGAAGTTAATGATGATGATCATCAAACTTCAGATCAAGTTACTACCAAACCTCGTAGGTCTTCCAGAGTAAGATCCGCACCAGAGTGGTACGGTAATCATGTTCTGGAAGTCATGTTACTAGACCATGATGAACCTACGAACTATGAGGAAGCAATGATGAGCCCAGATTCCACGAAATGGCTTGAGGCCATGAAATCTGAGATATGATCCATGTATGAGAACAAAGTGTAGACTTTGATTGACTTGCCCGATGATCGGTGAGTCATTAAGAATAAATGGATCTTCAAGAGGAAGACGGACGTTGATAGTAGTGTTACTATCTACAAAGCTAGACTTGTCGAAAAAGGTTTTTGACAAAGTTCAAGGTGTTGAATACAATGAGATTTTCTTACTCGTATCGATGCTTAAAAGTCTGTCCGAATCATGTTAGCAATTGCCGCATTTTATGATTATGAAATTTGGCAGATGGATGTCAAAACTGCATTCCTGAATGGATTTCTGGAAGAAGAGTTGTATATGATGCAACCGGAAGGTTTTGTCGATCCAAAGGGAGCTAACAAAGTGTGCAAGCTCCAGCGATCCATTTATGGACTGGTGCAAGAATCTCGGAGTTGGAATATACGCTTTGATAAGTTGATCAAAGCATATAGTTATTGTACAGACTTACAGTGAAGCCTGTATTTACAAGAAAGTGAGTGGGAGCACTACAACATTTCTGATAAGTATATGTGAATGACATATTGTTGATCGGAAATAATGTAGAATTATTCTGCAAAGCATGAAAGGATACTTGAATAAAAGTTTTTCAAAGAAAGACCTTGGTGAAGCTGCTTACACATTGAGCATCAAGATCTATATAGATAGATGAAGACGCTTGATAAGATTTTTTCAATGAATACATACCTTGATAAATTTTTGAAATAGTTCAAAATGGAACAGTCAAAGAAGGAGTTCTTGCCTGTGTTGCAAGGTGTTAAGTTGAGTAAGACTCAAAGCCCGACCACGGCAGAAAATAGAAAGAGAATGAAAGTCATTCCCTATGCCTCAGTCATAGGTTCTATAAAGTATGCCATGCTGTATACCAGATCTATTGTATGCCATACCACTGAGTTTGGCAAGGGAGTACAATAGTGATCTAGGAGTAGATCACTGGAGAGCGGTCAAAATTGTCCTTAGTGGAATAAGGATATGTTTCTCGATTATGGAAAAAGGTTCGTCGTAAAAGGTTACGCCGATGCAAGTTTGACACTAATCTAGATGACTCTAAGTCTTGATCTAGATACATATTGAAAGTGGGAGCAATTAGCTAGAGTAGCTCCGTGCAGAGCATTGTAGACATAGAATTCGCAAAATACTTACGGATCTGTATATGACATACCCGTTGACTAAGATTCTCTCACAAGCAAAACATGATCACACCTTAGTACTCCTTGGGTGTTAATCACATAGCGATGTGAACTAGATTACTGAATCTAGTAAACCCTTTGGGTGTTGGTCACATAGCGATGTGAACTATGGGTGTTAATCACATGGTGATGTGAACTATTGCTGTTAAATCACATGGCGATGTGAACTAGATTATTGACTCTAGTGCAAGTGGGAGACTGAAGGAAATATGCCCTAGAGGCAATAATAAAGTTATTATTTATTTCCTTATATCATGATAAATGTTTATTATTCATGCTAGAATTGTATTAACCGGAAACATAATACATGTGTGAATACATAGACAAACAGAGTGTCACTAGTATGCCTCTACTTGACTAGCTCGTTAATCAAAGATGGTTATGTTTCCTGACCATGAACAATGAGTTGTTATTTGATTAACGAGGTCACATCATTAGTTGAATGATCTGATTGACATGACCCATTCCATTAGCTTAGCACCTGATCGTTTAGTATGTTGCTATTGCTTTCTTCATGACTTATACATGTTCCTATGACTATGAGATTATGCAACTCCCGTTTGCCGGAGGAACACTTTGGGTGCTACCAAACGTCACAACGTAACTGGGTGATTATAAAGGAGCATTACAGGTGTCTCCAAAGGTAGATGTTGGGTTGGCGTATTTCGAGATTAGGATTTGTCACTCCGATTGTCGGAGAGGTATCTCTGGGCCCTCTCGGTAATGCACATCACATAAGCCTTGCAAGCACTGCAACTAATATGTTAGTTGTGAGATGATGTATTACGGAACGAGTAAAGAGACTTGCCGGTAACGAGATTGAACTAGGTATTGGATACCGACGATCGAATCTCGGGCAAGTAACATACCGATGACAAAGGGAACAACGTATGTTGTTATGCGGTCTGACCGATAAAGATCTTCGTAGAATATGTAGGAGCCAATATGGGCATCCAGGTCCCGCTATTGGTTATTGACCAGAGACGTGTCTCGGTCATGTCTACATTGTTCTCGAACCCGTAGGGTCCGCACGCTTAAGGTTACGATGACAGTTATATTATGAGTTTATGCATTTTGATGTACCGAAGGTTGTTCGGAGTCCCGGATGTGATCACGGACATGACGAGGAGTCTCGAAATGGTCGAGACATAAAGATTGATATATTGGAAGCCTATGTTTGGACATCGGAAGTGTTCCGGGTGAAATCGGGATTTTACCGGGTTACCGGGAGGTTACCGGAACCCCCCGGGAGCCATATGGGCCATCATGGGCCTTAGTGGAAAGGAGAAAGGGGCAGCCCAAGGGGGCTGCGCGCCTCCCCCCTTCCCCTAGTCCTATTAGGACTAGGAGAGGTGGCCGGCCACCCCTCTCCCTCTTTCCCCCTTGGGAATCCTAGTTGGAATAGGATTGGAGGGGGAGTCCTACTCCCGGTAGGAGTAGGACTCCTCCTGCGCCACCTCCTCCTGGCCGGCGCCTCCTCCCCCCTTGGCTCCTTTATATACGGAGGCAGGGGCACCTCTAAACACACAAGTTGACACAAGTTGATCCACGTGATCGATTCCTTAGCCGTGTGCGGTGCCCCCTGCCACCATATTCCTCGATAATACTGTAGCGGAGTTTAGGCGAAGCCCTGCTGCTGTAGTTCATCAAGATCGTCACCATGCCGTCGTGCTGACGAAACTCTTCCCCGACACTTTGCTGGATCGGAGTCCGGCGATCGTCATCGAGCTGAACGTGTGCTCGAACTCGGAGGTGCCGTAGTTTCGGTGCTTGATCGGTTGGATCGTGAAGACGTACGACTACTTCCTCTACGTCGTGTCATCGCTTCCGCAGTCGGTCTGCGTTGGGTACGTAGACAACACTCTCCTCTCGTTGCTATGCATCACATGATCCTGTGTGCGCGTAGGAAATTTTTTGAAATTACTACGAAACCCAACAGTTACTTGATACAAAACTTCATGATCACTATCATAAGCTTCTACTTCAATTGATGTAGGCGCCACAGGAACAACTTCCTGTGCCCTGCTACACACTTGTTGAAGTGACGGTTCAATAACCTCATCAAGTCTCCACCATCCTCCCACTCAATTCTCGAGACAAACCTTTCCTCGAGAAAGGACCAGATTCAAGAAACAATCCCTATTGCTTTCAGATCTGAATTAGGAGGTATACCCAACTGTTTTGGGTGTCCTATGAAGATGCATTTTATCCGCTTTGGGTTCGAGCTTATCAACCTGAAACTTTTCACATAAGCGTCGCAGCCCCAAACTTTTAAGAAATGACAACTTAGGTTTCTCCAAACCAGAGTTCAAACGGTGTCGTCTCAACGGAATTACGTGGTGCCCTATTAAAGTGAGTGCGGTTGTCTCTAATGCCTAACCCATGAACGATAGTGGTAATTCGATAAGAGACATCATGGTACACACCATATCCAATAGGGTGCAACTATGATGTTCGGACACACCATCATACTATGGTGTTCCAGGCGGTATTAATTGTGAAACAATTTCCACAATGTCTTAATTGCGTGCCAAAGCTCGTAACTCAGATACTTATCTCTATGATCATATCATAGACATTTTATCCTCTTGTGACAATGATCGTCAACTTCACTCTGAAATTACTTGAACCATTCAATAATTTAGACTTGTGTTTCATCAAGTAAATATACTTAGTATCTACTTAAATCATCCGTGAAGTAAGAACATAACGATATTCACTGCATGCCTCAGCACTCATTGGACTGCACACATCAAAATGTGTTACTTCCAATAAGTTGCTATCTTGTTCCATCTTACTGAAAACGAGGCTTTTCAGTCATCTTGCCTATGTGGTATGATTTGCATATCTCAAGTGATTCAAAATCAAGTGAGTCCAAACGATCCATCTGCATGGAGTTTCTTCATGCGTATACACCAATAGACATGGTTTGCATGTCTCAAACTTTTCAAAAACGAGTGAGTCCAAAGATCCATCAACATGGAGCTTCTTCATGCGTTTTACACCAATATGACTTACATGGAAGTGCCACAAGTAAGTGGTACTATCATTACTATCTTATATCTTTTGGCATGAAAATGTGTATCACTACGATCGAGATTCAATAAACCATTCCTTTTAGGTGCTAGACCATTGAAGGTATTATTCAAATAAACAGAGTAACCATTATTCTCCTTAAATGAATAATCGTATTGCGACAGACATAATCCAATCATGTCTATGCTCAACGCAAACACCAAATAACAATTATTTAGGTTTAACACCAATCTCGATGGTAGAGGGAGCGTGCGATGCTTGATCACATCAACCTTGGAAACACTTCCAACACATATCGTCAGCTCACCTTTAGCTAGTCTCCGTTTATTCCGTAGCTTTTATTTCGAGTTACTAACACTTAGCAACCGAACCGGTATCTAATACCCTGTTGCTACTAGGAGTACTAGTAAAGTACACATTAACATAATGTATATCCAATATACTTCTATCGACCTTGCCAGCCTTCTTATCTACCAAGTATCTAGGGTAATTCTGCTCCAGTGGTTGTTCCCCTTATTACAGAAGCACTTAGTCTCGGGTTTGGGTTCAACCCTGGGTCTTCACTAGAGCAGCAACCGTTTTGCCGTTTCATGAAGCATCCCTTCTTGCCCTTGTCCTTCTTGAAACTAGTGGTTTTGCAAACCATCAACAATTGATGCTCCTACTTGACTTCTACTTTCGCGGTGTCAAACATCATGAATACCTCAAGGATCATCATATCTATCCCTGATATGTTATAGTTCATCACGAAGCTCTAGCAGCTTGGTGGCAATGACTTTGGAGAAACATCACTATCTCATCTGGAAGATCAACTCCCACTCGATTCAAGTGATTGTTGCACTCAGACAATCTGAGCACAAGCTCAACGATTGAGCTTTTCTCCCTTAGTTTGCAGGCTAAGAAAATCGTCGGAGGTCTTATACCTCTTGTCGTGGGCACGAGCCTGAAATCCCAATTTCAGCCCTCGAAACATCTCATGTGTTCCGCGACGTTTCGAAAACGTCTTTGGTGCCTCACTCTAAACCGTTTAACTGAACTATCACGTAGTTATTAAAACGTGCATGTCCGATGTTTGCAACATCCATAGACTACGTTTGGGGTTCAGCACACCGAGCGGTGCATTAAGGACATAAGCCTTCTACTGTCCGCATAATTGCTACTGTCAACTTTCAACTATATTTTCTCTAGGAACATATCTAAAACAGTAGAACTAAAGCGCGAGCTATGACATAATTTGCAAAGGGCTTTTGACTATGTTCAGGATAATTAAGTTCATCTAATGAACTCCCACTCAGATAGACATCCCTCTAGTCATCTAAGTGATTACATGATCCGAGTCAACTAGGCCGTGTCCGATCATCACGTGAGACGGACTAGTCATCATCGGTGAACATCTTTATGTTGATCGTATCTACTATACGACTCATGCTCGACCTTTCGGTCTCTTGTGTTCCGAGGCCATGTCTGTACATGCTAGGCTCGTTAAGTTAACCTAAGTGTTTCGCGTGTGTAAATCTGGCTTACACCCGTTGTATGTGAACGTAAGAATCTATCACACCCGATCATCACGTGGTGCTTCGAAACAACGAACTTTCGCAAGAGTGCACAGTTAGGGGGAACACTTTCTTGAAATTTTAATGAGGGATCATCTTATTTACTACCGTCATTCTAAGCAAATAAGATGTATAAACATGATAAACATCACATGCAATCAAATAGTGACATGATATGGCCAATATCATTTTGCTCCTTTTGATCTCCATCTTCGGGGCTCCATGATCATCATAGTCACCGGCATGACACCATGATCCCCATCATCATGATCTCCATCATCGTGTCTCCATGAAGTTGTCTCGCCAACTTATTACTTCTACTACTATGGCTACCGGTTAGCAATAAAGTAAAGTAATTACATGGCGTTGTTCAATGACACGCGGGTCATACAATAAATTAAGACAACTCCTATGGCTCCTGCCGGTTGTCATACTCATCTACATGCAAGTCGTGATTCCTATTACAAGAACATGATCAATCTCATACATCATATATCATTCATCACATTCTTCTTGACCATATCACATCACATCGCATACCCTGCAAAAACAAGTTAGACGTCCTCTAATTGTTGTTTGCATGTTTTACGTGGCTGCTATGGGTTTCTAGCAAGAACGTTTCTTACCTACGCAAAACCACAACATGATATACCAATTGCTATTTACCCTTCATAAGGACCCTTTTCATCAAATCCGTTCCAACTAAAGTGGGAGAGACTGGCACCCGCTAGCCACCTTATGCACCAAGTGCATGTCAGTCGGTGGAACCTGTCTCACGTAAGAGTACGTGTAAGGTCAGTCCGGGCCGCTTCATCCCACAATACCATCGAAACAAGATTGGACTAGTAACGGTAAGCATATTGAACAAAATCAACGCCCACAACTACTTTGTGTTCTACTCGTGCAAAGAATCTACGCAATAGACCTAGCTCATGATGCCACTGTTGGGGAATGTAGCAGAAATTCAAAATTTTCCTACGAGTCACCAAGATCTATCTATGGAGAGACTAGCAACGAGGGGAAGGAGAGAGCATCTACATACCCTTGTAGATCTCTAAGCGGAAGCGTTCAAGAGAACGGGGTTGAAGGAGTCGTACTCGTCGTGATCCAAATCACCGGAGATCCTAGTGCCGAATGGACGGCACCTTCGTGTTCAACACACGTACAACCCGGTGACGTCTCCCATGCCTTGATCCAGCAAGGAGAGAGGGAGAGGTTGAGGAAGACTCCGTCCAGCAGCAGCACAACGGCGTGGTGGTGGTGGAGGAGCGTGGCAATCCTGCAGGGCTTCGCCAAGCACCACGGGAGAGGAGGAGTACTTGGGAAAGGGGGAGGGCTGCGCCAGAACTTGGGTGCGGCTGCCCTCCCACCCCCCACATATATATAGGGGCAAAGGAGAGGGGGGCCGGGCCCCTCAGATCCAATCTGAGGAGGGGGCGGCGGCCAGGGGGGTTGCCTTGCCCCCCAAGGCAAGGGGGCGCCCCCTTTTAGGGTTTCCCCCAAGCCCTAGGCGCCTTGGGCCTTGGTAGGGGGTGCACCAGCCCACCTGGGGCTGGTCCCCTCCCACACTTGGCCCATGCAGCCCCCTGGGGCCGGTGGCCCCACTTGGTGGACCCCCGGGACCCTCCTGGTGGTCCCGGTACGTTACCGATAAAACCCGAAACTTTTCCGGTGACCAAAACAGGACTTCCCATATATAAATCTTTACCTCCGGACCATTCCGGAACTCCTCGTGACGTCCGGGATCTCATCCGGGACTCCGAACAACATTCGGTAACCACATACAAACTTCCTTTATAACCCTAGTGTCATCGAACCTTAAGTGTGTAGACCCTACGGGTTCGGGAACCACGCAGACATGACCGAGACGTTCTCCGGTCAATAACCAACAGCGGGATCTAGATACCCATGTTGGCTCCCACATGTTCCATGATGATCTCATCGGGTGAACCACGATGTCAAGGACTCAATCAATCCCGTATACAATTCCCTTTGTCTAGCGGTATTGTACTTGCCCGAGATTCGATCGTTGGTATCCCGATACCTTGTTCAATCTCGTTACCAGCAAGTCTCTTTACTCGTTCCGTAACACATCATCCCATGATCAACCCCTTGGTCACATTGTGCACATTATGATGATGTCCTACCGAGTGGGCCCAGAGATACCTCTCCGTTAACCGGAGTGACAAATCCCAGTCTCGATTCGTGCCAACCCAACAGACACTTTCGAAGATACCTGTAGTGCACCTTTATAGCCACCCAGTTACGTTGTGATGTTTGGTACACCCAAAGCATTCCTACAGTATCCGGGAGTTGCACAATCTCATGGTCTAAGGAAATGATACTTGACATTAGAAAAGCTTTAGCATACGAACTACGATCTTTGTGCTAGGCTTAGGATTGGGTCTTGTCCATCACATCATTCTCCTAATGATGTGATCCCGTTATCAACGACATCCAATGTCCATGGTCAGGAAACCGTAACCATCTATTGATCAACGAGCTAGTCAACTAGAGGCTTACTAGGGACATGGTGTTGTCTATGCACCCACACATGTATCTGAGTTTCCTATCAATACAATTATAGCATGGATAATAAACGATTATCATGAACAAGGAAATATAATAATAACTAATTTATTATTGCCTCTAGGGCATATTTCCTACAAATAAATCTAGACCTAAAAAACCAGTACAGATGAGTTCCTAAGGTCCAAGTGGATCTTTTCTTCTAGAAAAGGGGATCTGTCAGTATTGGAGATGAAAGCAAAAACAACTACTGCATAAGCTTTCTACCATTTCTAGATCAAAGGGTGCCGCGGTGGACAGGCCATGAAGAACACTATGAAGAACACGACGAGCAAGTCGAAACCCTAATGTGGATCTAGGGTATAGAAGAAGGAGTGCGTACAGATGCAGGTTGACTGCGGAGGATCGCTGCCGTGCTCTGGTTCGATTCAGGGTGATGCAGTGGCCTGGGACGAAGACGACGGTGCGTTCTACAGCGGCGGCGGAGCTCGAGTGGCAGAGGTCGCGAGAGGAAGAAGACGATGGAAAGGGGGAGAATGAGAAAAAGACTGGTCGTGGCTATTTATAAGGAAGGACTCATAAGTGGGCGTGAAAATCGAGGAGACCAAAATATAGTTATCCAGCTATTCAGGCGCCTCGATTCTCGGGACAGATATTAAGATAAGGATCAATTGAGATATGTTGAACAAAGTGTGAATTAATGGCAGGTGATGTCATGGCGGGTCACCACAGATCTAGAAGATGACGTCATGGCGGGTTATAGGCTCTCGCACAATGAAGAGCAGAAGATTTTTCTAAAAATGTTTGAAGATTGACATGAACCAGTTCAAATCAATCTGGGGCCTAATGTTGGGGATATAACTACTAGGTATGACCCGCCCGGGAGGGGCCGGGTTATACCTATGGTGATTCATAATCTGAAGCCCAAGACGATGCTTGAAGATGGCAGTTCAGTTTAGGGCCCAAGTTCCAAAGGCGGCTTAAGGCCCGTAGAGATAAACCGCCATATGTGTATGACTTGTATTGTAAGGCAAGGATAGATAGTCACCGAGCCGGACACTGTTTATGAGACGGCCGAGACTCTATGAGCCACTGGGCGTCGACCTCTGTATATAAAGGGACGACCCGGCGGCGGTTCAGGACAAGTAACAACAGATCGAGAACTAGGTCAAGCAGATTCGCTCCCTGGTAATCGAGACATAAGCAATCCCATCTCAACTGGATTAGGCCTTTACCTTCAACGCAAGGGGCCGAACCAGTATAAACTCCTGTGTCCTTTGTCCCGTTTTAACCCCTTTCTAGCTTCCTAGTTGCGATGGTTCCATGACTAAGTCCTTTTGCTAGGACATCTGCCATGACCTTTCCACGACAACCTCGATATACAGTTTCGTCGGGCATAGAAAGCATCTCAGGCAACTGACAACTTGGTCCAGGTTGGGGCCGAAAGATTCTAGTGCGAAGACCTTCACTGTGCCCAGAATCTGGGTGAAGCTTTGCTGGATTGCAGACGAACATACATCTTCAAAACTAGAAATAATGTTGATATCAAGAAACAGAGGTATAAGGCGACTGTTGTACCTGAAAGTAGTAGTATTTGACAGACGAGTAGCCCACCACTGCCAATTTCGGCGTAGAAATGACATTGATTCTTGTTGGACCTTGTTGATCAACTACAAGTAATCTCTCAAGTGAAGGTGTGTCCTCAATGACCATATTGTGGTCCACCTTTTGTGATCTCTCGTTGCAGCACCATCAACACATATAAATAGTCCGGAGAGTCCTGGAGGTGATGTGGAAGGTACTCGACCAATTCATCGCCTGAAGACGAAGGAACTCGAGTGCAGTATAGCTGTGGAGCAGGTGCTCCATGTCATCCTTTGGGATGCGGACGGCGACGAGCTCGAGGTTCTTCAGTCGTGGTAGAAAAAGAGCGGGCGCGTCATTAAGGGGGGATGGCAGTTCATGAACTTGGCGAGGCGCAGCGTGGGCGCGAAGCGGAGCGCGGACGTTGGCAGCGAGCACACACGCCCATCATTAAAACTGAGCTTCTCGAGCTGATCTATGGTGGGGGATCGGAACCACTCGTCAAGCTTGGCTCGGTCCTTGCCATTGGAACGGAACTTGCCCGTGATAAGGCCTCTGATTGGGCCATCATGACTGCCGAGGATCTGGGAGAACACATCCAAGATTTTGTGATAGCCATGGCAGAGCTCGTGGGTGTCGAGGAGGTCGACCGGGGTGAGGAGCCATAGGGGGCGCCGCTGCCGAGAAAGGGTGGTTGTCCTCGCCCCATATTTGATTGGGAGGAGGGATATGATGACTCTCAACATATCATTAGGGAGGTTGCTGCTGAATTCTAGGCCTGCTGGAGTCGCTTGCAGTTCTTTCTCGACCCGCCTCCGCTTGTTGGCAACCTCGTTCTCCACCTCGTCGGCGGCGACAGAAACCTCTGTCTCCATATTCATGTCATGCTCTGGTGCACTTTGAGGACTGAGAGCGGCGTCGAGGATGCGGGCAGAGAGAGAGCATTATGTGTCAGGCGAGGATGGGGGGTGCGGCCCGGTGAGCCTCTCGGTTAGCCTGCGCACCGGACTACGCTCGCACGCCTCCTGTTCAGTCAAGCAGTTGTCCGCACGGCACCTCCTATAGCCATTAAAACTAAGACACATGGCGTCACGTAAATGGTTAACAGAACGCACACGATTTGAATTATACAAACGTTTGAGATATTAAAGTGGCAGCTATTTGTTTCAAAATGCCTTTGTTGGCTGTTATTCGAGTGCGCCTTCTGTCAAAATGGACACCAAAAACACCACAGCATGTCGGGTGCCATTCCATGATAGCATGCCAAGTTTCATGAATTTCACGCGATTTTTGGATTTATTGGAATTTAAAAACAAAGTATCTCAATGTTTTGCCGGCAATCAACGGTGCCCTGGTGTTTGAAATTCATTCCCATTTCTTGCATGGGACATAAGCATGCACCCAAGGACACAAATTTGATTTTCCAACCAATTTATATGCACTGGAGCATGTGCATGTAGTTCAAATTTGAATTATGCACATAAATGCATCGAAAACTCAATTAATGCATAAAAATGTCCAAACAAACCCCGAAAAATCCCAAAAATTGACACAACACTCATGTTGTTCTCTGTTGACACTAGAAATTTTTTGAAAGCAATAAGAGGCAGCGGATATCGTTTCATCCCCGAAGGTGGGATGTTCCCTACCAAAACCATCAAGCTTGTTGTGAGAAGCTCTGGTTTCTGAGAAGCATATCCCCAAACCTGCCCCAAATGGGACAAAAAAATTACCACGACATATTGATACCGCTCCATGATAGCATGCCAAGTTTCAGGAATTTCAGACGAGTTTTGGATTTAGTAGAATTTAAAAATAAGGAATCTCAATGTCTGCGGCCGAGTGACGGTGGCAGGGTGTTTGACATTCATTCTCATTTCCTGCACGGGAACTAAGCATGCAACCAAGGACACATATTTGAATTTTCAACCAATTTATATGCATTAGAGCATGTGCATGTAGTTCAAATTTGAATTATGCACATGAATGCTTAGAAAACTCAGTTAATGCATAAAAATGTCCAAACGAACCCCAAAAAATCCGAAAAATTGACACAACACTCATTTTGTTCTATGTTGACACTAGAATTTTTTTGAAGGCAATAAGAGGCAGCAGATATCGTTTCGTCCCCAAAGGTGGGACATTCCCTACCGAAACCATCAGACTTGTTGTGAGAAGCTCTAGTTTGTGAGAAGCATATCCCCAAACCTGCCCCAAATGGGATTTTTACCACAACATATTGATGCCGCTCCATGATAGCATGCCAAGTTTCATGAATTTCAGACAAGTTTTGCATTTACTATAATTTGAAAAACAGGTATCTCAATGTTTGCAGCCGAGTGACGGTGGCAGGGTGTTTGAGATTCATTCCCATTTCTTGCATGGGACCTAAGCATGCAACCAAGGACACATATTTGAATTTTCAACCAATTTATATGCATTAGAGCATGTGCATGTAGTTCACATTTGAATTATGCACATGAATGCATAGAAAACTCATTTAATGTATAAAAATGTCCAAGCGAACCCCCAAAAATCCCAAAAATTGACACAACACCCCTGTTGTTCTATGTTGACACTAGGAAAAATATTGAAATCGAGAAGAGGCAATGCATATCATTTCGTCGAGAAAGGTGAAACGTTCCCTATCAAAACCATCGGGCTTGTTGTGAGAAGCTCTGGTTTGTGAGAAGCATATCACCAAACCGGCCCCAAATGGGACAAAAAATTTACCACGACATGTTGATGCCGCTCCATGAGAGCATGCCAAGTTTCATGAATTTAAAACGAGCTTTGGATTTACTAGAATTTAAAAACCAGGTATCTCAATGTTTGCGGCCGAGTGACGGTGGCAGGGTGTTTGACATTCATTCTCATTTCTTGCATGGGACCTAAGCATGCAACCAAGGACACAGATTTGAATTTTCAACTAATTTATATGCATCAGAGCATGTGCATGTAGTTCAAATTTGAATTATTCACATGAATTCATAGAAATCTCAGTTAATGTATAAAAATGTCCAAGTGAACCCTGAAAAATCCCAAAAATTGACACAACACTCCTGTTCTTCCATGTTGACACTAGGAAAAAAATTGAAATCGAGAAGATGCAACGGATATTGTTTCGTCCAGAAAGGTGAAATGTTCCCTACCGAAACCATCACACTTGTTGTGAGAAGCTCGGGTTTATGAGAAGCTTATACCCAAACCTGCCCCAAATGGGACAAAAAATTTACCATGACATGTTGATGCCGCTCCATGATAGCATGCCAAGTTTCATGAATTTCAGACAACTTTTGGATTTACTAGAATTACAAAAGCAAGTACGTCGACGTTTGCCGGGGAGCCACGGTGCCGTGGTGTTCGAAATTCATCCCCATTTCTTGCATGGGACATAAGCATAAACCCATGGACACATATATTATTTTACAACCCATGTTGGTGAACCGGAGCATGTGCATGTAGTTTAATTTTGAATTGTGCACCTGAAATGGCTAGAAAACCAATGTAATGTATAAAATGTAAAAACGAACCCCGAATAATTCCTATTCTTTTATGATGCACATATAGTTGCATGTTCACTACAGATAAAAGGTCTAGCAATTCAAACACCGTCCATTGCCGCTGTGACCCCATTATGTAATTCAAACGAAGAAGAAAATCAAGTAGATCCCACACAGTTTATTATAACCAACCATGTGAGATGCAGCATAAAATATCTTGGAGCATCGTCGGAGTATAGTACGCATACGCCTTACGCGAGAAGGTGCGACGGCTACAGTCCACAACCCTCTCTGAATAAAGGACCGTGTCTCGTGATACTTTGCACGCCAGTTTTTTCACTCAAGCGATTCCAAATTTCGACTTCCGCGGAAATATCTACCTCCCCGCCCCCTCCCCCTTACCAAAAGCCACATTTCCCCTATTTCCGCCTTTCTTTCCAAGTTGAAACCTTCACTCCTTGCTTGCAGCACCGCCTCCTCGCCGGCGACCCTCCTTCAGGCTGCTCGGCCTTGCCTATCCAGGCAGGTAATCCACACCCGACCCCCATCCTCCTCCTCCTTCCACATCCCACATGCCCCGACCGATGGCGCGAGCGCGACACCTCCACCCAAATCACCGACCCCTCCACCAAATAAGCGCCGCCCTAAGCCATGGTGCACGCAGTATAGCCAGGATCTCTAGGAGCATTTGGCAGCGGAGAAGCAAATCGCGGCCACACGCGCGGATGAGGTCGCGATGGCTGCCATTCGTGCTGACCCCCAGATCTTGGAGGAGCACCTCTCCATCAAGGCCACTGTCGACGCCTCACGCGCTGACGCCGCGGTGCGGTTGGCTGCTTTAAGCGATAGTTTGTGGCGTTTTCTCGGGGCCACCATCGGTGCCTTCGATGAAGACTACGAGGTGTTTTCTCAGCGTGCACGTGCTTACCTCATCTCGAGAGCCAGCAGGTTTGTGCCCAGAGCGGCTCAGGCAACTCACCACTACAAGGAGGGGACCCACGATGCGGAGGCCTCGCCCTCTTCCATGTCCAAGGAGCCAATCATCATTGATATCTCCGACAATGAGTAGCCTGTCTTATTAGCTCACTATAAGGACCCATGTTCATGTTGCTAGCTACTGCCTTTCCTTAACAAATTCTAGTGAATTGTGTTATCTACTTTTACCATGCAATCTTATGCTCTAGTGTATATGTTCTATATGTCGTGCAATGTGGTGTTTAGTTAACTGTTTGGTTCAATTCTGTGTAACGCCTCGAATCTGATGCGCCAGGTGTCTTCCAGTTATTCGCCGTCATTGCCATGTCATGTGCTTGTGTGTTGCATTTTGCCACGTCATCATCTGCATTTCATCTGCATGTTTTTCAAAATTTGCATCTGTTCAGTTCCCCCGGTTCTCTCTGTTGTCCGTTCTGAGACCAACCACACTCATCGTGCCCCGTCACCCCTCCTAGTTCTCGTTTTGTGAGCCGCATAAAAACATTCTCGAAATGGGCCGAGAGTTGACGAGTGGTCTTGGTACATCACCGGTAGAACGCCTGTCAAATTTCGTTCCATTTGGAGATCGTTTGATGCCCCAACGGTTAATCGATTTAACCGAAACCCCTCTCCCTTTGCAGCCCAGCACCCCTTCGCAATAGTTGCAGGTGCAGGTAATGCGATGGTCATGACATGAGAGCGATGCTTGCTTGTCTTGAGTTCTTCTTCTGCTTCATCGTTCAGGGGATAGGTTCCTGGTTGCCAGCCTAGGCTAGCAGGGTGGATGTCGTTTGAGTTTCCGTTTGTGTTTCATCCGTAGTCAGATGTTGCCCTATGTATGATGTTGTTGTATTCATATGCCTTTTGTATGTATCCCCAACTATTATGTAATGGTACGATTTAATAATATCCACCTTGCAAAAGCGTCTCCAATATGCGATTCTATCCTTGGTGGGACCTTCGACAACTCCGTTCTACCCTTCCTCTAAGGATGCTATCGAATTCATTCGTGGTGGAAGTTGTTGTTCTCTCATCCTTTTTTTCATTCCATTCTTTCAATTCTTCTGGAGGCATTGCGTCGTTCATCTCGTCAATTGTCATCCCATCTTGTGAAGTTCATGTCTCCATTCCATCCATTTTCAGTCGGAGTGTTGTTCAAATTCTTTCGTTCTTTTTCCTTTTCTACATTGTTCTAACCGGAGCAGTTTTAGAGTCTATCTTATTCCTTGAGCTTTTCATTCTTGTCATATTCGCCGTTCATCTTTTCTACGCGAGTGCTCTCGACTTTGTTCATCTTCTCTCTTGCGTTCTTACTTGACTTCTTCCTCTTTCTCTTCCGTCTCGTTCCTAAGATCTTGGGACGAGATCTCTTGTTAGTGGAGGAGAGTCGTAACACCCCGAATCTAATGCGCCAGTTGTCTTCCAGTTTCCAGATGAGATGCATCTGTCTATTTACCATCTATGAAGCTAATTTCGAAAGGTTCTAGATGTTGCATGTAAAACTTGGTGCCGGTGTAGTTGTGTAATGGGGTAGCTGAGTGCTAAAGCTATATCATGTTGTACTCGGATGTATTTCAATTATGAAATCTTGCTTCCTTAATATAGAAATAAAATATATTATGTGCTTAATATGAATGTTAATTAGATTAATAAATGGATTATTAATAATAGGGCAATTAGCCTGCTAATTGGCCAATTAGCCTGCTAATTAGCCAATTAGCCTGCTAATTGGGTTTTACTATTGCAAACGGTTATTGAGAAAACACCGTGGTCAATGACCTCAGGCAACGCACACAGTTTATAGGAATAAACCGTGTTGGATCAATGAACAATCACACATGACATTCTCTTGAAAATTGTTTGCGTTATGCCACCTTGTGCAAACGTTTTCCTTGAGTGACTATGTGGGATGTATATACAAACGGAAACGTTTAGCGGGGACTGCCTGTGTGGGATGTACTTATGACCGGAAACGATTTCGCCTATATAATTGTATTTTTAGCACTACTGTACGTATAAACGTATTTGGTCGCTCGTCGATCGCACACGACCTCATTTTGCCGAGCGCCTGTGCCAGGAGGGCATATCCCCGACGGTTTGTGGGTCATGTGGAGGACCCCCCCCCCTATCGCAGTCACTCACTAGGTGATGGTTCCGAACACCGTCACGGAAAGGGGTTAAAAACCGTTTGTATAGCACCGACGCATACTAGTGAGAGTATACTTGCGTGGAAGGTAAGGGGGTGTGGGTAGATGTGCGACAATATGAACGGGAGTGCATCGTGGAGGTGGTTGGGTGGTGTTAGGCTTTTTTCTGTTTGGCCTGGTATCACGCTCAGCCTAGTGGGCGGGAGGGCGATCGGCCTCCTTGGCGGGGAGAGGTACGTTAAGTAATTTTCCTATCAAGCACATCGGTGCCATATATCGATGTCCGAAAATAATATTGTTCATGTAGATGCAATTTAGATCAGGAGGTTGAAGAAGCCACAGGTGGCGTCCTTCGACAAGACCAATAGCATATTTATCGAGGCTATGTGTCTCAATGTTCGAACTTCTACCTTCGATGAAGGTGCGGGACTGAAAATGTACGGCTGTAGCTATGAGCTCTATGATGATTCTAGTACCATTGTTGATGTCACTCAACCTCTTTGCAATTTGAAGCAACCAAAACATGGGCGATAGAGAGATCATTAGCTAGAGCCGGTGCTTCTCTACACGGGAAAAAATGGGATGAGAGAATCTTCAACCGGACCCCCTAGTCTACGCCATATGTTCGGGTGGATGGTCATGGACATTGTCTTCGTCATAAAATGCCACTCAGCTGGACTCTCAATGGTTCATATGCCCGGGTTGTTCGACACCTCTCAAAACCAATTTATATGTGTGGTGGATTTAGCCTCGTACAGATGTGCCTGGACACATCCATGATGTCAGATCCACCCCAGATCTCTCTAAATTGTCCCCAACCCTCGTCTGCCTGCCATCTTCCTCTTTTCTTCCTGGTTTGCATTGCCCCTTGCCTAGCTCTAGTGTCATTCCAACCCTAGATTCGTCGTTGTCCCCATCCTGCTGTGCCGCCACCACGGGCCCCAAACCCCTCACGGCCGCCATTCCCGCCCAAGACATGGTAGCCACCCCAGTATGCCCTACTCCGCCTGATATACACTTCGCCTGCCATGTGTTTGAAGAAAGGTCCAAGCTACTTTTTGATATTCTTTTATTTATTTGTAGGCACGTGGATGATTCGTCGGATGATGATTTGGGTTACAAAGTGTTGGACGAGTACATATTTAGAGGGTTCATTGGTTCGCTCCATTCAGACATCGATGCCGACGAAGATGTTGACATGATGATGATGCATCCAAGAAGAAATGGAGAAGTAAGAGGAACATGCTTGCAACTTCAAGGGTTCGACAAAAGAGCGGGACAATTGTTTCTAGGGATATGATAAGTGGCGCACAGAGTCTTTACAACAACTACTTCAAACCCAACCCGGTATTTTATGAGGGTTTTTTGGCATCGCTTTGACATGAGCACTCATTTATTCTTGCACATAGTGACTGGGGTGAAGGCATATGATCATTCTTCAAACCGAGAAGGATTGTTGCGGACAACTGTCATTCTCTCATTCGCATAAATGCAAGGCTGCTATCAGCATATTGCATAAGGTAAAGCCACAAATGTTGTTGATAAGTATGTCTGACTGTGAAGAGCACATGCATTGAGGTCCTGGAGCAATTTACCTATGCCATGGTGAAGGTATTTGGACCGTAGTACTTAAGAGAACATGTCAAGGACACATAAACGTTATTAGCATTTGGAGTAGCAAGAGGTTTTTCAGGTATGCTTAGTTCAGTCTATTGTATGTACTGGCGATGGAAAAATTGTCAGACCAATTCGCGCGGGTATTACCAAGGTCACACCAAAGAGGTCACTGTCATACTTGAAGTAGTGGCGTCAAAGGACTTGTGACTTTTTCATGCTTTCTTTGGCATGCTAGGTTCTCAGAACGACATCAATGTGCTTCAGGGATCTCCACTGCTCAAGAGACCTTGTGTTGGGGATACGCTGTTGTGCAACTACACCATCAACGTGCATGACTATAACATGGAGTACCACCTTGCTAATAGTTTCTATCCTCAGTGGGCGACGCTTGTGAAGACAATACCAAATTCCCAAGGTAACAAAAGTTGGGAGGAAGGATGCAGAGAGGCCATTTGAAGCGCTCCAAGCTTGTTGGGGTATTGTTCGTGGACGTGCAGTGATGTGGTATCTGGAGACATTGTGTCAGGTGATGACCTATTCTGTGATCTTGCACATCATGATTGTGGAGGATGAGGGGGAAAGGGGCAACCCGCACGCAAGATTTTGAAGGCGAAGTACATACCTGCCTCCTAGAACAAGATGTAAAGCATGTTGTGAACTTTCTAGAGATGTATCGATAATTTCAAGATACACAAATGCACATGCAACTACTCAATGATCTTGTGGAGCATATGTGGATCCACATTGGAAATAAGTTTTATTTGTGTGTTATATTCACTGTTATATGTATTTGCATCATTCAATGGTCGACGTGTGTGTGTTTGCATGTATTCGAGGTTTTTGAAAATGGAGGGGGAGGGGGGGTTGTAATTGCAGGGGCGGATATATAAGGGATGACCGGCTCCTGGAGTCAAATTCGCCCACTCCGGTTGATGCTTTAAGGGAACCTCTCTAAAACCGCTCCTAGCGGTTCTAATCGACTGATTCGTGGTACGTCAGATTTCGACCCGTTAGAAATGTGTGTGAATCTCAAAGAGTGTTTGATGTGTAGTTGTACTAAATCATCATCGGTTAGAGCATCCCCTAATAGATGATGTAAAATAGCACGACACTTTTTTAATAATAAAAATAACCACTTTTTGATGATGTATATTTTACGTCAACCATAATTTGACGATGTAAAATACATCATCTATTGGAGATGCACTTAATATGGACCGGAGGGAGTAATATCTTTGTTCATCGGAAATGTTAACGCCCACACGTGGGCGTTTGCACATCGCCCACACGACTCCATCACCACTCATTTTTCCACGTATGAATAGATGACATCAGCAGAAATTTTTTTGGTTTTCGGCTTAAAAATGTTGTATCTTCTAAATAAAAAAAGCGAACTACAAATCCGTTTTCACCATTAAATCCGTCTCGACGAGATCTTCAAAACTAAACTCCATGTTGATATGTTTCGACGATTTTTTTGCCAGAAGTTGCCACGATGTTTACACTGCAGTTGCCAGCTTAAACTAAAGTTGCCATGTGGCAATTTTAGTTTGTAGATCATGGTAATTTTAGTATTTTGATGATGGCAACTCCAGTACTTTGACCATGAAAATTATTTTTTGTATGAATCATGGCAATTTTATGTGCATGTATCATGGCAATTTTATGTGCATGTATCATGGCAATTTTAGTTTATGGTTCATGGCAAGTCTAGTTTCTTAACCCCGTTTTATAAATGTCAAAATTTACTTTTAAATGTAGAAGAAAATAGCTGAAACATATCATGGCAACTTCAGTATAAACATCATGCCAATTCATATGCAATAGACATGGCAACTTTTAATCCAAAAAAATTTCATCAAAACATATCAACATGGGATCTAGTTTCGAAGATCTCATCGAGAGGGATTTAATGATGAAAACGGATTTTCAATCGGATTTTTCGTTTAAGAGATAAAACATTTTAAAAACTGAAAATCCAAAAAAATTCCTGTATGCATGCATGCGATGACGTGGCAATCTGTTTACATTAGAGACATGTGATGCGTCTTCCTTCCTGCCACACGTGTGGCAGTTAGCGCGACCCTTGTTCATTTAGTTGAATTAAAAAGGATCGGAGGATACCCTCAAGGTTTCATTTACATACCTAATCATCACAAAAAAATGCAGAACTAGACTAACTCAAGGATAGAGTAGAATTCACAAGCGGTGATATTTATTGGGTTTGTACAAGACCGGACCAGGGTGGCATCCTCTTCTTTTCTGGGGAAGCGTATTGAGTGAGTTTGCTGACGCAGCGTGGTCAACCAGCGCATAGTATGGCCGACCAGACGGTTTGTCCCCCTACGGAAGATAGAACATAGAACGGGCCAAGAACACACACCGATGCGAAGGAAACGGGAAACTCCCAAGACGCAGAATTTCTTTTTCTTCTCTATTTTTAATGGGAAGATGCAGCATTTCTAAAAGCCCACATAGGGTACGTAGTCATGCCAGAAGGTAAAACGTGCAGCTTGAAAAATTGCTAAGAGCGAGTGTATGACAACTAAAGAAAAACGTCCGAAGAAATATTGAACCCCAACGACCAGAGCACATCGTGTGCACTCAGCGCAGGCACGACGCTGTGAAGCTCACTCGCTGGCTTGGACGTCTGCTCCTTCTCCCGAAACAGCAGCAGCATCCTCCTTGTCAAAGTCCTCGAAGCTGAGGCTCAGAGTTTGCAGCTTGAAACCAACTCCCTGGATGGCTTCCACCAGGTTTGAGGCGACCCCAGTAGCTTGGACTGTTGTCGCCTTCGTTAACTGCAGTTGCTCCAGCAAAAAACATACATCAACGGTGATAATGTATCGCATCACGTTAAGAAATAAAATGGCATGATTAGAACATAGATAGAACTTTAAATAAAATTCGCTTCCATAGCCATTGAGGCTCTTGAAGCTGAAATGGAATGAATTATTTGTACACATAATGCAGATATTACGGAGTAGAGGAGAGTCTCTTAAAAGTGAGTACATGCATATTAATTTGTTCTACAACAACTGTAATGTGTGTTAGACATGTCACGTATGTGCATTGGAGATATTGTTAGGAGGTTAGGTTAGAGATCTCATTTATCTTCTTATCTCCTTATCTCTCTAAACCTCCCTGTAATCTCCTCTGATCGGTTAAGCCTCGAGCTACCGCACGTTGTATCGACCATGCTATCAATATATATCACGCGGGTCTCCTGTATGGAGATTGAGACGCTTCTATCATTCTCCACATGGTATACAGAGCAGGCTCTTCCAATTGCATGCCTCCCACCTCTCGACACCCATCCATCTTCTTCGTCCCCAACCCACGCATCTCCTCTCGCCGCCACCCATCCCCTCCACCATGTCTTCCTCAAGCGCTGCCGTCTCCTCCACCCTCAATTACAACACCTCTGAACCACTTACCCGGACGAACTACGTTCTCTGGAAAGCTCAAGCCCGATCCCAGATACTGAGCGCTGGCCTCTATGGCTACATCGACGGCACCACCGTCGAGCCTCCCAAAACCCTTACCACCAAAGACAAAGACGGCAAAGATCATGTCACTCCCAACCCTGCCCATACCCCCTGGCTCGTCCAGGATCAATAGATCGTTGCGTATCTTCTGCGCAACCTGTCCAAGGAAGTTCTCATCCAGGTCGCCTCGCTTGAGTCCTCCCACGCCATATGGACTGCCTTGGCCACCATGTTCTCCGCTGTTTCGCTGTCTCGTGCCAACAATCTTCGCGCCGCACTCACCAATGCTCAGAAGGGCTCCATGTCCGCCTGTGCCTACTCTGGCCAGATGCGCTCTCTCCGACGAGCTCACCGCGGCGGGCAAACCCCTTGGAGAAGGGGAACTCATCTCTTTCATCATCGCAGGGCTTGACATGGACTATCAACCCATCATCTCCGCTCTCGACGTCCGCACCGAGCCCATCACGGTTGATGGCCTCTTCTCCCTCGTGGCAAACTTCGACCAGCGCATGGAGATGTTCCATGGTGCTGGCAAGGGCGGCTTCAAGTCCTCTGCCAACATCGCCTCGCGGGGCCGTTCTGGTGGTGGAAACGGCGGCTACCGCAAAGGCGGGGGTGGTGGCTCTCGCGGCGGCGGCGGCGGCTACAACGGCGGCGGCGGCTACAACGCTACTGCTGGTGGCTCCGGCGGTGGCGCTCCTGGAGGCTACCACATGGCGGGCGGAAACGGCGGCTACCCTAACCCTAATCCTGGTGGCGGCTATGGCTACCACCAGAACGGTGGGGGTCATCAGGGGGGCTCTGGTGGTGGCGGTGGCCACTTTCCTCAGAACCAGAACCCTTCTGGTGGTGGCGGCTACAACCGGCGAAACAACAACAACAATCGGCGCCCCTTTCAAGGGTATGAAGGGTATGAAAACAAATGTCAAATATGCAAAAAAAAAAAAAACCATATTGTAAAAGACTATGATTGGCGTTACGCCGATGACAAAAATTCCTAGAAAAAGAAAGTTGCAGCTGCAGCCGACGTGTCTTATGGCGTAGACACCAACTGGTACATGGACACGGGTGCCACCAATCACATCACAGGCGAGTTGGACAGGCTGACTATGCATGAGAAATATCGTGGCCATGATCAAGTCTACACTGCAGCAAACGGTGCAGGTATGGAAATAAGTCATGTTGGTCAATCCTTTATCAAAACCCCACACAAAAACCTTGAAATCAATGACATCTTGTATGTTCCTAATGCTTCCAAAACTCTGCTATCTGTTCATCGTATTGCTCTTGACAATAATGTGTTTCTAGAGTTTCACCCATTCTTCTTTTTGATCAAGGATCAGGTCACGAAGAAAGTTCTCCATAGGGGTGTCTGTGTTGAAGGCCTCTATGCTTTGCTTCCCAAGTATTGCCAGAACAATAAACAAGTGTATGGTGCCATCAAGCTTTCTGCTGAAAGGTGGCACAATCGCTTAGGTCATCCTTCTTTTTCTACTGTTCATCAGATCCTTAGTAGAAATAAACTCCCGGTTGTTGGTGAGAGAAACTTAGAAACCATTTGTGATTCATGTCAACAAGCAAAAAGTCATCAATTGCCATATCCTGTGTCTACTAGTGTTTCCACTAAGCCTTTACAACTTATTTTTTCTGATGTGTGGGGTCCTGCCCCCACCTCTGTTGGTAGACACTCTTACTATGTAAGCTTCATTGATGATTACAGCAAGTATACATGGATATATCTCCTTAAGAAACGTGCTGATTTGTTCCAAGTTTTTCACAATTTTCAAGCTCTCGTTGAACGCAAACTTGATAGCAAAATTATCTCTGTCCAGTCGGACTGGGGGGGGGGGGGTGAGTATGAGAAACTTAAATCTTTTTTTCAAAAGATAGGTATCTCACATCACGTATCTTGTCCCCATGCGCACCAACGGAATGGCTCTGCTGAACGCAAGCATAGGCACATCGTTGAAGTAGGTCTTGCTATCTTAGCTTCTGCTTCAATGCCACTAAAATTTTGGGACGAAACCTTTCTCACTGCCGTGCATCTCATCAACATGTGGCCTAGTCGCACTATTTCTAATGCAACTCCCACTGAACGTCTCTTTCATGTCACACAAGATTACACCACACTTCGCGTTTTTGGGTGTGCCTGTTGGCCAAATCTTCGTCCCTACAACACTCGTAAGCTTAGTTTCCGGTCTAAGCAATGTGTCTTTCTTGGGTATAGCGCTCAGCATAAGGGGGTCAAGTGCTTAGATGTTTCCACCGGACGTGTGTATATCTCACGTGACGTTGTGTTTGATGAAACTCAATTCCCTTTTGCAAAACTCCATCCAAACGCCGACGCCCTTCTCCGAAAGGAAATTCTTCTCCTTCCTCCTCAGTTATCCGGCGTTCCGTGTGAGGGTGATGATATTTGTACTGATCCAACATTGACTAATCCATCACCTATTGCACCTGAGTTTTGTATTTCAGCAGCAAATGGCGCAGAAAACACTGTTTCAGCAGCAACAGAAGAGGCAACAGGAGATCCCAGCGAATCCTCCTCGGGATCGCTGCTGGGCCCAGGCAGACTGCCGAGTCAGTCCCGCCCGGTCGCGTCGCGCCTTCCCACCGACCCGCCCTCCCCACGTGCGGTGCACCAATCGGCTGCAGGGGGCAGCCCGACCAGGCGGTCTGCGCCGGATTCCCCGAGCGAGGCGCGCCAATCACCTGCCGAGGACAGCCCGACCAGGCGGTACGCGCCGATCCCGCAGGTCTACTCTAGGCGGGCCCCTGCGCCTGCATCGGCTAGCCGCGGCACGGTCCCCGCGTTTGATTCACCCGGATCTTCTGCGGCTGCCTCTGATGATCCTTCCACTGCAGCTGCCACAGAAGATCCCGCGCTGTCGAGCGGATCTGTCTCGGGATCGCCAGGACTGTGTTCGTCGCTGTCGCCCGGATCGTCTACGGCTCCTCAGCCGCGGCCTCGTACGCGTCTACAGGCAGGAACCATTCATCCAATTAATTACAAGACTAAATATGGTTTAGCTACTTCCATTGATTCCACAGGTGAACCTCGGACTGTCACCGATGCTCTTGCTGATCCTCGCTGGAAACACGCTATGGATGAAGAATTTAGTGCTCTGCAGAATAATCATACATGGCATCTTGTTCCTTATCATCCACGTTACAACATCATTGATTGTAAGTGGGTTTAGGGGTCATCAGGGGGGCTCTGGTGGTGGCGGTGGCCACTTTCCTCAGAACCAGAACCCTTCTGGTGGTGGCGGCTACAACCGGCGAAACAACAACAACAATCGGCGCCCCTTTCAAGGGTATGAAAATAAACACAAACCGTCTCATGTTTGTAAACTTGACAAGTCCCTCTATGGTCTCAAGCAAGCTCCCAGAGCATGGTATTCACGTCTGAGTTCTAAACTGCTAGCTCTTGGGTTTATTCCCTCCAAGTCAGATACATCATTGTTCATTTACAAGAAGTCACATACTATCATTTTTGTGCTTATTTATGTCGATGATATTATTGTTACAAGTTCCTCTGATAAGGCAATCACAGCTTTGTTGCAAGATTTGCATTCAGATTTTGTGCTTAAGGATCTGGGAGATCTTCACTTTTTCCTTGGCATTGATGTGAAGCGGAACAGTGATGGTGGTCTTCACCTCTCTCAGGAAAAGTATGCCACTGATCTTTTGACCAAGGCTGGGATGAGAGATTGTAAACCATCTCCAACTCCCCTTTCTAGTGCAGAAAGATTATCACTTGCCGAGGGTGTACTCTTGGATCAAGTTGACATTTATTGACTGCAAAAGAAATGTCAGGTCGTGTAAGTGTTAAGTACAGAAGTTTGGTTGGAGCACTTCAGTACTTAACACTTACACGACCTGACATTTCTTTTGCAGTCAATAAAGTATGTCAGTTTCTGCATGCACCTACCTCAGCTCATTGGACTGCTGCTAAGCGGATTCTACGATATGTGAAGAGTACCTTGAGTGTTGGACTTACTTTCAGCAAGTCCTCCTCTACTCTTGTTAGTGCTTTTTCTGATTCTGACTGGGCAGGTTGCTTGGATGACAGACAGTCCACTGGTGGGTTTGCAGTTTTCTTTGGACCTAATCTTATCTCTTGGTGTGCCAAGAAGCAAGCAACAGTGTCACGATCTAGTACTGAGGCAGAATACAAAGCACTAGCCAATGCAACAGCTGAGATCATCTGGGTTAAGGCCATGTTGAAAGAACTTGGAATACATGCTCAAACACCATGTCTTTGGTGTGATAATCTTGGTGCCACATATCTTTCTGCTAATCCCGTGTTTCATGCAACGACAAAGCACATTGAAATCGATTATCATTTTGTGAGAGAAAGAGTTGCAAGCAAGGAGTTGGACATTAGATTTATTCCTTCAAAAGATCAAGTTGCAGATGGGTTCACAAAAGCTTTGGCTACAAGACAGTTTGAAGAGTTTAAACGTAATCTCAACTTGAGAAGTTCAGATTAAGGGGGCGTGTTAGACATGTCACGTATGTGCATTGGAGATATTGTTAGGAGGTTAGGTTAGAGATCTCATTTATCTTCTTATCTCCTTATCTCTCTAAACCTCCCTGTAATCTCCTCTGATCGGTTAAGCCTCGAGCTACCGCACGTTGTATCGACCATGCTATCAATATATATCACGCGGGTCTCCTGTATGGAGATTGAGACGCTTCTATCATTCTCCACAATTTGTTGTTACTGGCAAGTGGCAACCAAGCTTAGCCCTTTTTTCCTGTATTTTTGGGCTAACAGAACACTGAGAAAACTTGAAAATAGATATCACTTGGTGAAAACAGAAGTTCGTCAGCAAATCAATGTGAACTGTTCTACATCCTAACCATTTGGACTTTTGATCTTGATCTGGTTTTCAAGTTTTAACTAAATATGTCTTGCAAATGCTTAAGTGAAAATTCAGACAAGTGCTTAAGAAATTAACTAGTCCCTGCACATTGTTTTCCAATGTGGTAAAAAAATATTAGTCACCCAACTGATAATTTTGTTGCTGTACTTTCCAGGTGCCCTGAGCATAGAACCACTGCAAATCTGCAAGGAGCTTTCCTTGTCCTCACCACATTGTACGTTACGGCGTTTTTGTTTGTAAAATCTTGTAACTAAGAATCACTTTATAAGTAATGGATATAAAAATATACAGCGCTGCTCTCATCTCTCATGATCATATATGAATGGTTAATCTAGTAGCAATATAGACAGGATTACAGATCTGGCTTGCAGAGATCTCTGTATAGCTAATTGTGTTTTACTTTCTTTGTTGATTCTTTCAGATAACTGAGTGCCAAACAAACAAAAAATTAGACATTTGTGGATTTTCTTTTTCTTAGGAATCTCCAGGAATTTTTTTTGTTCGGGGCTACAACTAAGAGGCTACTATCTGACGATAACGTCCTCTCTGCTTGCAAGACAAGTCTATTCTTGTGCTTGCAGATAGTACACTTCTCAGAACATAATGTGCTCGGCGAATAGACTGATCACATGGACGTACATGTTTACAAAATTGGGATAATGGTCTGAGCATATGCTGCAGATAGATATTCCACGCAAAAAGAAATGCATATATAATTATATATACGTGCACAGTGAATTACTAGGAGCAGTTGACGATGAAAAATTAGGAGCAGAGGGGGGCAAATTTTACCACAACACTTCCGATGCCTTCTTCGATGAGCACCTCCAGGTCACTGACGCCGTCCATCCCCTACAACACACACGCACATGTTTATCTCAATCGATGGTTGATTTACCGGCCGACGTTCATCGTCCATCCCAATCAGCAATAAATCAATCAGTGAATGCACCTCGAGAGCCTGGGTGATCTTGGGGATAGACCTCTCCTCCATGGTGCCCTCCGCCTTGAAGTAGAGGATGAGGGACTCGGTGGTGTAGGCGGGGGCGCCGGCGGCCTCGGCCACCTCCGCGGTGGCCGCGCGGACTACCTCCAGGCGGCCGCTCCGTCTCCTACTCCTTGGCGCGGCTCCGCTGGCGACGCAGGAGAGCTGCAGGGAGGCGCGGCGAGGGAGCAGGGGCGCCGCGGGCGCGGAGCGGAGGAGGTGGGTGGAGGCCGGCGACGACATCGTCATCTCTTCTTTCCTTCAACGGCTCTTCCTCCTCTTATCCTCGAATGCTTCACTCCTGAAGCTTATCATTTGCCGGGATCTCGCTCGACTCGTCCTCGCGGGGCCGCGGGGCCTGTTGAGGCCTTGAGCGCGCGTCTGTACCTCAAGCGAGGCCGGCCCAATAGGATCGCGTGGGTCGCTACGTTTCGTTCGTGTTTTCCTCTCATTTTTTCTTCTTTATTTTTTACTTTTGTTTATATATTTGAAATATAAAAATAATTAATTCAAAATCTCAAAGTATTTTATCACGCAAAGAAAAAAAATTCACGCGTTTCAAAAAAAATTGCGACATTTAAAAAATGTGCGTGCATTTCAAATTTTGCTTCAGAAATTTAAATAAAATTATACAATGTAAATAAACATATGCGTGATTTAATAAAAAATTATACCATTAAAAAAAGTTCCCAAAATTCAAAAATATGTTCTCAATATTCAAAAAAAATAAAAAATATATTTAGGTAAGTAAAAAAAATTATGAATATTCAAAAAAATGTTTGTGGCATTTTAAAAAAATCTAACAGTTAGCAAATGGTTTGCATGTTTAAGAAACATGTTCATGGCATTTACGCATAATGTTCAATGTGTGTTAAAAATATTCATCGTGTATCAAAAAATGTTCAACATGTATTTGAGAAAAATGTTCAACCCATAAATGGAAATACTCAATGTGTATGTGAAAACTGATCATCATGTATATGAAAAATGTTCTATGTGCATTTGAAAAATGTTTGCGTGTATTTCAGAAATGAAGGAAAAAATGAAAGGAAAGGAAGACAATAATAAATAAATGAGCACAAAAAAAAAGGAGAAAATCGAAAGGAAAAAAATCGATATAGAAAACACGTAGAAAAGAACACGCGAAATTTTAGATAGTCCAAACCGGTCCATAGCTTTCTAAAACCGCTCCCACAAAAACCACAGAACACACCTGGGTCGTCATGCTAGCGGTGCTAAGGGCGAGACAAGATGAGCTACCGCCTCGTAAAGAGTGAGATATAGCTATCGTGTTGTTTGGTACACATGGGATTGGGACCAGGGATGGAGCTTAGTTGAAACAAAAGTGAGCGGTGGTCTGCCTAGCCTTGGGCCAAATCATTGAATAAGGTGAAACTGGGTTCGAGAAGCTAAACTCGTGTGTTTTTCTTCAATCTGGCCCGCCCAATAATATTTTGGTACCTCCACCACTGCTTTGCGAGGGCTTTCATGGGATTTTCCCTGTTGGGCTGAAAAGCCCAAAAATACCCAGAGTGACGTTTTGGACACATGGTTTGATAGGATCTGCCTCGTTCTATCTCGTGAATTCCCTCCATCGAGGTGGACCGGGCAGCTTCGACCTTCCTTCGACCGAGGTAGATCTGAGACGATGCACACTACTGCAAAGTAAAAGTGCATTTAGTCCCTGGTGGTATTTTAATGTGATGACAATGTGGTTAGTGAGAATCTAACAGTTAACAAATGGTTTGCATGTTTCAAAAACAAGCTCATGGCATTTACGCATAATGTTCAATGTGTGTTAAAAATATTCATCGTGTATCAAAAAATGTTCAACATGTATTTGAGAAAAATGTTCAACCCATAAATGGAAATACTCAATGTGTATGTGAAAACTGATCATCATGTATATGAAAAATGTTCTATGTGCATTTGAAAAATGTTTGCGTGTATTTCAGAAATGAAGGAAAAAATGAAAGGAAAGGAAGACAATAATAAATAAATGAGCACAAAAAAAAGGAGAAAATTGAAAGGAAAAAAATCGATATAGAAAACACGTAGAAAAGAACACGCGAAATTTTAGATAGTCCAAACCGGTCCATAGCTTTCTAAAACCGCTCCCACAAAAACCACAGAACACACATGGGTCGTCATGCTAGCGGCGCTAGGGGCGAGACAAGATGAGCTACCGCCTCGTAAAGAGTGAGATATAGCTATCGTGTTGTTTGGTACACATGGGATTGGGACCAGGGATGGAGCTTAGTTGAAACAAAAGTGAGCGGTGGTCTGCCTAGCCTTGGGCCAAATCATTGAATAAGGTGAAACTGGGTTCGGGAAGCTAAACTCGTGTGTTTTTCTTCAATCTGGCCCGCCCAATAATATTTTGGTACCTCCACCACTGCTTTGCGAGGGCTTTCATGGGATTTTCCCTGCTGGGCTGAAAAGTCCAAAAATACCCAGAGTGACGTTTTGGACACATGGTTTGATAGGATCTGCCTCGTTCTATCTCGTGAATTCCCTCCATCGAGGTGGACCGGGCAGCTTCGACCTTCCTTCGACCGAGGTAGATCTGAGACGATGCACGCTACTGCCAAGTAAAAGTGCATTTAGTCCCTGGTGGTATTTTAATGTGATGACAATGTGGTTAGTGAGAATCTAACAGTTAACAAATGGTTTGCATGTTTAAAAAACATGTTCATGGCATTTACGCATAATGTTCAATGTGTGTTAAAAATATTCATCGTGTATCAAAAAATGTTCAACATGTATTTGAGAAAAATGTTCAACCCATAAATGGAAATACTCAATGTGTATGTGAAAACTGATCATCATGTATATGAAAAATGTTCTACGTGCATTTGAAAAATGTTTGCGTGTATTTCAGAAATGAAGGAAAAAATGAAAGGAAAGGAAGACAATAATAAATAAATGAGCACAAAAAAAAGGAGAAAATTGAAAGGAAAAAAATCGATATAGAAAACACGTAGAAAAGAACACGCGAAATTTTAGATAGTCCAAACCGGCCCATAGCTTTCTAAAACCGCTCCCACAAAAACCACAGAACACACCTGGGTCGTCATGCTAGCGGCGCTAGGGGCGAGACAAGATGAGCTACCGCCTCGTAAAGAGTGAGATATAGCTATCGTGTTGTTTGGTACACATGGGATTGGGACCAGGGATGGAGCTTAGTTGAAACAAAAGTGGGCGGTGGTCTGCCTAGCCTTGGGCCAAATCATTGAATAAGGTGAAACTGGGTTCGGGAAGCTAAACTCGTGTGTTTTTCTTCAATCTGGCCCGCCCAATAATATTTTGGTACCTCCACCACTGCTTGCGAGGGCTTTCATGGGATTTTCCCTGTTGGGCTGAAAAGCCCAAAAATACCCAGAGTGACGTTTTGGACACATGGTTTGATAGGATGCCTCGTTCTATCTCATGAATTCCCTCCATCGAGGTGGACCGGGCAGCTTCGGCCTTCCTTCGACCGAGGTAGATCTGAGACGATGCACGCTACTGCCAAGTAAAAGTGCATTTAGTCCCTGGTGGTATTTTAATGTGATGACAATGTGGTTAATGAGAATCTAGCAGTTAACAAATGGTTTGCATGTTTAAAAAACATGTTCATGGCATTTACGCATAATGTTCAATGTGTGTTAAAAATATTCATCGTGTATCAAAAAATGTTCAACATGTATTTGAGAAAAATGTTCAACCCATAATTGGAAATACTCAATGTGTATGTGAAAACTGATCATCATGTATATGAAAAATGTTCTATGTGCATTTGAAAAATGTTTGCGTGTATTTCAGAAATGAAGGAAAAAATGAAAGGAAAGGAAGACAATAATAAATAAATGAGCACAAAAAAAGGAGAAAATCGAAAGGAAAAAATCGATATAGAAAACACGTAGAAAAGAACACGCGAAATTTCAGATAGTCCAAACCGGTTCATAGCTTTCTAAAACCGCTCCCACAAAAACCACAGAACACACCTGGGTCGGCATGCTAGCGGCGCTAGGGGCGAGACGAGATGAGCTACCGCCTCGTAAAGAGTGAGATATAGCTCTCCTGTTGTTTGGTACACATGGGATTGGGAGCAGGGATGGAGCTTAGTTGAAACAAAAGTGGGCGGTGGTCTGCCTAGCCTTGGGCCAAATCATTGAATAAGGTGAAACTGGGTCTGGGAAGCTAAACTCGTGTGTTTTTCTTCAATCTGGCCCGCCCAATAATATTTTGGTACCTCCACCACTGCTTGTGAGGGCTTTCATTGGATTTCCCCTGTTGGGCTGAAAAGCCCAAAAATACCCAGAGTGACGTTTTGGACACATGGTTTGATAGGATCTGCCTTGTTCTATCTCGTGAATTCCCTCCATCGAGGTGGACCGGGCAGCTTCGACCTTTCCTTCGACCGAGGTAGATCCGAGACGATGCACGCTACTACCAAGTAAAAGTGCATTTAGTCCCTGGTGGTATTTTAATGTGATGACAACGTGGTTAGTGAGACTAATGATAGTTATTAAGTTTAATTATGTCAGTTCATTGGTCTCTCGAGGATTATCTTATGGAGAGGTTGACCCCACCCCCCTCCCCCCTTAAAAAGGAAAAAGGCGTGGTTATTTGAAGACTCAAGAGTTTTCATTTTTGTTTTCTATAGTCATAATAAGACAACCGGATTATTCAGAGGGGTCTGAGGTGCTTGGGTAAGGAGTGAGATCGTGCAAAACATACACACTATCCATCATATACCTACCATTGTTTCAAGCCCTAAATCGCACCTCCTTAGTGCCATTGGTCTGTCTATCGCGTGTCTACGTACTGATGGTTCTTTGTGCAGAGGCTAGTATTCTGTTATCTTTTAATTTTCGTGAAGTTGGTGTCTATGTGGTTAGTAACTTGTCTTTTTATTTTATGAATGAGAAATGTATTCCCGTGCAAAAAAAAGTACGTTATGTAGATCTTTACGACTACGAAGATCTAATAGTTGTGATATGTTTAATTAATATCGATCATCGGGTGAAGTGCCGGATGCCTTACTTTTCCTTTGATTCTTTAGCCCAAAAGGTTTCTTCGTATTAGGAATTTAGTACTAGTACATTGGATGGGAATATCTGAAGTTTCTTTTTGCGTCACAGTATTCAATCCATGCATTAAAGCAGCACGTTAAGATAATGCCAGAAATATTTCTTTGATAAACCAATAAATGCTTATCAAATAGGTATTTATTACTACCTCCATTCTTAAATATAGGATGTATAGTTTTTGGCACGAAAATTAAAGAACACACATGGAGGGAAAATTTCACAAGTTTTGGACGACATTATACATGACTAATTGACATAAGAAAATAGAGGAGCTTGCGTGATATAACGAAGTGTAAACAAATCCCTCAAAAAAATTATCCAAACGAGGAGTGCAGCGCAATACACCTTATATTTCGGATTTTTCTCAAAAATCTATACACCTTATATCAATAAACGGAGGAAGTACTAAATAAAATCCTTTTTCTTAGAGCATCTCCAACAGCCGCGTTAAACAAGCGCCGCGCCGCAAATTTATCTATTTTAGCGCGCGCGCAATCGCTAGTGTGTCTCCAGCGCACCGCACGCGCGACATATAGAGTTGGGCGCGCGGTACGAATCGCTATCGCGCGCTGCGTATTTGGGGCACCTGCTTCCGCACGCGGCACCCATGAGCGCTCGCGCCGCACTTTCTCCCCCGCCCCACCTTCGCCCCGCACGCGCCGGCGCCGGCGAGCTGACCTGATGAACGCACGCGCCGGCACCCCCCTCACCCCATCCTACAGTCGCGAACCCTCCAGCGCCGCCGCCGCTGCAAACCCTAGTGTTGGGAGCGTTGGCCACGCCTCCGCCGGAGCTCCTCCGAGCATCGGCCTCGCGCGCGGCCTCTAATCCGTAAGCATAGTTCTTTTAGGTCAATGCGTGAAACTAAAGTTCAAGCCCGTGAGCTGATTTTTTTGCTTAAAGTGGCATTACATGGGTTGCGGTTCTATGTAAATAGTATATTATTCCGTATAATTAGTGTTTGGATAGGAAAGCTGAACAATTTAACGTTAGCTAAGTTTGGCAAATGATCTGTGCTTAGAAAGAATATGAGCACGACTAAAGATCTTTGATTGTGATTTTTAGGTATGATTAAAAATGGAATGGTTACGCTCAATTTAGGTACAATTTTTAGATGGACGCGACTAGCCAGCACCCGTTGGCTGGCTAGTGTTCCAGGGCACACACCCCAAATTAGGTAGTAGGCCTTTCCCCGTATCCAACAGGCAAACCAAAAAGGAAACAAACAGTCCCCCGCACACATGGCCCCCAGGGGAGAATCTGACATGATCGTAATTTTTGCTCCGTGTAAGGCACATGCCGATGCACCAGACACCCGTCTCGCCTCCTTACCCCAGTCGTAGCCCCCCAAACATGCCCTTCTCCGTTTGTCCTCTCCTCCATTGCCACAACTGATGCCCCCAATTTTGGTGGTCATTGATCTAAGATTCAGGTGTTCCTGAATTCCCCAACCCACAACCTCCTCTTGCCCTCTTTCAACGAATCCAACACCTGAAAAAGCGAGTTTCCATCTTGATGTGCCTTCTAATACGCCTCCTCTTTTACAAAACTATGTGAAACCAATGGTGTATCAGTGAGGGAATATACAAACAACATGGCAGTTAAGGATCTGGAACTAAGGTTTCTGGCATGCAAAAAATGTGTCTTTTTTGGGCAAGTTAATATGATATGCAGGCAAGTCTGGAATGATTTTTAGGCAACTCGTGCTGAAAACACGGGCAAAACCCTCTCTTAAAAGTACAGTTCTAGTTTATGCTGGGATTTTTTGCAAGTATCTGCACAAAATTGTAGGTTGCGCCAGGCTGTTGTTTTTTGGTTGATCTTCAAGCTTGTCAAAGCTGTTGGGCGAGTTGTGTATATGTGTAGGCAATCAGGGAGGAAAAAAATGCAGTCAACTCATGTTTCTTGTGTGGTAGAAAAATAAATTAAGGAAAAAATAAGTCTTGAAAGTTACAGTGTTTGGCTGTTACTAGTGAATTTTTGGGCAAATATCTCCTTAAACTACATGTTGCTCAATTGTAGCAGTAGCTAATGTGTTTTGTTGTGAATATTGCTACTGGATTTTGGGCCATGTATCTTTCTAAGGCTTTATTGTAATTGTAGTTATTGTGTTTGTTGTGCTTCTAGATGTTCACATATCTAGGCAAGTTTCTATAGTGTTTGGGCAAGTAGGGAATGGTTTAGAGGCAACTCATGTTTATTTGGTTGTGTGAAAAAAGAAACATAACCCTCTTGAAGTTCTGGTTTTAGCTTTTGATTTGGATTTAGGACAGGTATCTCATGGGGCTTATGCTGTGTTTGCAGGTGAAAAAAGAAATTGATTTATTGGCCACCCATGGTCAAAACCTCGAGGAGCAAAAAACAGATAAAAAAGTTTTCGCCTTTATATGGGTTTCTTCTAAGCAAAAACTTGCATGTAAAGTTCAGGCAAAATTGACCCATATTTTGCTTGCACAATATTTAACTAAACCCATGAAGGTTTGATTTTTCCTCACCTTGTTCATCCTGATTGCAACTGTTTTTTCAGTGTTTTCCTATCTTTTCTTCCAGCATGAGCAGCTAGTGTTGACTTATACTGCACCTGTTGCGAGAAAACGGTAAAAAGGAATTAGTGAGCAACTATAGCGATGTTTTAAGCAAATCAAGTATTGACAAAAGGCTAGTCCTGTCAGTACATGAAAACTGTTCCGTTTTCCTTTCTCCAGTTACTGGTTGTCGTACATCCGGAGAAATCCCCTAATGTGTTTCTTATGTTGCATTTTGTACTAGGAATGTGTTGAGAAAACAAAAAAAGAGCAGACAAATTCTAGAGTTTGTTTAAGCAAAATCAGAGGTGGCAGTAAGCAACTCTTGTGTGTTCGCGCATGCTAGAACTTGATGCGTAGGGGAAAAAGTGTGAGCAACTATAGCGGGTTTTTAGGCAAATCAAATATTGACAATAGGCAAGTCCCGTCAGTACATGAAAACTGTTTCGGTTTTGCTTGTCCAACTACTGGCAGTTGTACATTCAGAGAAACCCCTTAATGTTTTTCTTAGGTTTCTTTTTGTACTACAAGTGTGTTGAAAAACAAAAAAGAGCAGCAATTTCTAAGGATTGTTTAAGCAAAATCAGTGTTGCCAGTAAGCAATCCCCGTGTGCTCGTGCATGCTAGAACTTGATGTGTTTCGGTTTTTGACCTGTAGGCTTTTGTTTGAGAAAAAACACCAATGAACAACTCCTATGTTCTCCAGAGTGCCAGAGACTTAATGTGCAAAAAAGGTGTGAACAACTACTTGAGCACTTGTAAGCAAAAAAAAGTGGGTTGAAGTAAGCAAATCATGTATCCCCTAAAAAAACTGTAGGAAGGTAGTGATGTTGTTTAAGCAAATTCAGGCTACCATTAAGCAAAAATGTGTAGATTTGTTGGCATGTATTGACATAACCACTCTTTCTTTCCTTAGATTTGTTTTGGAACCATAACTGCGTTAGGAATAAAAAACCAGCAACTTATTGTGGTTGTTTAGGCAAAACAAGTGTTACCAACGAGCAACTCGTTGTGTGCTTATGGGTGCTAGATTATCTATATAGTAAAACAACTAAGTCTCTGGAGCAGGGGTGAGAGAGTACCTGGTAGAGGTTTCCTTACTTGGGCATTACTTTGATGGTTTGAAAAGGGTTTTTTCGTGGGTCCTATGAAAATACAAAACAAAAACAAAAACACAAAATTTAGTTGTCACGCTACACCCCAAAAGGAATAATAAGTGCAGTTATGTGACTAGAAAATAGGGTACATAGAGTCGGTCACAAAAAATGGTGAACATAGACAACCTTTTAGTATTACCGAGTACCGACGCAACTTATGTCCCAGTACTAATACTTACACACGAAAACAACACTCAGAATTCACAGCAAAAAAATGATGGTTGCATGTACTTACAATTCTAAGCTGAACGACTATTTTTATAAATTGCCTACAAAGGTACGACGAGGCAGATTGTGTTGTAACTTCAATCAATATGCTTACTCTAGTAGTTTTAGACAACTTGAAAATCAGCCAATGTGCAATTTAGCATGAAATTTAGGCAAAAAATATATTGTTGAGGCAAAATACAAATTTAGGCAAAATTCATACTAATTCGAGGCAAGTGTTTATTCCATTAGTTGCTTCACATTTGTATAGTACTTGCTAAGTTCAGTCATTAATCGGGTTGCTCTGTTTTCCGCAAAAAAAAAATCAGATTGCTCTATAGAACACCCTGTTCCCCTCGCCGTCCCCTCTCCCAATGAGCCCGACCGAAAGCCAAAATCCATGTTATGGAGAAATCAGTGCTGAAATTGATTGAATCTTGCAACTACTGCACCAAAACCAACACCTGAATCCCTTGTTTCAGATTATGTAGTGCCCATGGTATGCATGTCTTTTGACACCAGCCATAACCATGATGATATGATGTTGCGAGCAGTATGTAGGAGAAAACTTACCCGGTCCGTTGGTGTACAAGAAGCGGAGCCGTTTTCGGCGATGTCAAAATCAAGTATCCTCATTTCAACTGAACTTAACTGAAGAAGTGGAATACACCTAGCTAACTCTGTTACACACATGCATGCATTTAGACAGTATAATGCAGTATGTATGCATGCAATAAGTAGATCGATTAAGATGAGGTGACATAATGCTTACCAAAGAAAACAGAGACGACCCTGAAGGTGGAGCGTGTCAAAACGCACACCTTGTGACCCTCTGCTTGCATCCGTGCGTGCGTACAGGCGTCTAGGCGTCAGATGCAACCTGGGGATGGATGCCGAGTGAATGAACATCAGTAGATGGAGTAGCATATGTACCGTATAGGAGCTTTTGTAGGGGCGCTGTGATTTCACCCCTGCTGGCCTAGGCGGGCCGGGGCCGCCGGCGCTGCTCCCGTTGACTCCGCCGGGAACCTGCCCCATAAGCCGGCTCACGGTCGGATCGTAAGCGCCAGCGGCACCACCCAGGTCTGCACCTGCACGCATGGCAGCAGCAAATGCCTCGACGACGACCGATTAGGAATGTCATGGAAAACTTTTGGGGGCAGATGGGGAGGACCGGCGAGGACGGGCGGGCTGGGGGCTCACCGGCAGTGCCCGCGTGTGGCCGGCCTCACACGATGGCTACCCCCCATGAATCCGGTGCGAAATCGCGGCGAAATCGCGCCGCCCCTGCTCGTCGTTCTCTCCCGACGCAAGTAGAATGGGGAATTTGGGGGAGCGCGGGCTGCGAGGAGAGACCAGCGTAAAACCTGGTGGACGAAGGTGTGTATGGTGGGGCCTAGCACCGCTGTCTCTTCGGCCGCGCCACGTCCGCTCCGACCAGGGAACACCTGGCGGCACCTGAAGATGCGCGATTAGGAGCCACCTGATCGCGCGTGCACCGATGGATTTCAATCGTGTGGCTGTCGCGGGCGTGTGCTCGCGCGAGCAAACGAGCACTCGACCACTTTTGAGGATTTAGGTTTTTAGATATAATAGTTATGATTTGTTTAGATAGATACGTATCTCTACTCCTACTGTCTCAGTTGGTAGATCGCGTTCCGGGTTTTATTTTCGTCCCACTTCACCCGGTCTTTTTTGGTACTTCTTTGGTACTTGCTCCCACCTCCCGCTTAGCCGAGATGGTTTATTTTCGTACTCCCTCCCACCTCTCAGGTAGTTCCCTCCACGCAAAAAAAATCGAACCAACCAATCTCTACTCCTAATGGAGCAGTTGGTAGTCTTCGCCGGTCAATTTTCGTCCCACCACTTTCGTCCGGTTTTTTTCCGTAGGTTAATTGTCGTAGATTTTTTTCGTCGCCTCCCCCACTTCATCGGTTTATTTTCACTTCACCCTCTCACACAATGAAAAAAACTGAACGGATCAGAACTTTCCATACCGACGCAAATTATTTAGTAATGTCTTTATGTAAAAGAATCAATCACAATCAATCTTTAAAGATCAAATCTAAATTAATTAATCTTCATAACGTTTGTTTCCTTTCGAATCACGTCCATAACTTTCCTTCCTTGTTTGGGCAGAAACTGTTTGGTAGCAGAGATTAGGAAGCTTCCTATGAGTGTAGTAATAGGAAGTATTTTTTTTCTTGATGATTCGTTTCCATGCATGATGATAGTAAATTATGCCAACATTCACCACTATTTATCAATGTCATTAATCGTATCCATTTCTACCAGTTTTAAGGGAATCTGCTCGCTATGTCTTTTTTAAGGGGATCCGCTCGCTAAGTCTTCGTCGCATGTTATTTTCACAAACAATCTCTACTCCTAATGGAGCAGTTGGTAGCCTCGTACGGTTTATTTTTGTCCTCCTCCACCTCCCCTGTGTTTTTTTCATCCTCTCTCCCACCTCCCAATTTCGTTGGTTTTTTTCGTCGGTTTTTACTCGCCCCCTCCCACCTCCCAATTTCATCCGGTTTTTATTCGTCCCACCTCCCACCACCCCCTCGTACTGGTTCTTTTTCTCTCCATTCTTTCCTTGCAAACCAATAATTTCCTAACATACAAAAGATCACGAATCTATCTTTCCTTACCCGAACCAATCGCGCCCTACATCAGTGCATTTCTTTATTAAGAAAACTAACACGTAAATCTTAACGCATTGTAAACAAATCCCGTTATGGACCTAATTAATTTATTATGGAATCTATACGTGGTCACATTGGTTTTTTTTCTCTCCACTCTTTCCTTGCAAACCACTAATTTCCTAACATACAAAAGATCACGAATCTATCTTTCCTTATCCGAATCAACCGATCCCTACATCAGTGCATTTCTTTATTAAGAAAACTAACACGTAAATCTTAATGTATTGTAAAGAAATCCCGTTATGGACCTAATTAATTTATTATGGAATCTGTACGTGGTCGCATCTCTCCCCTCGTGAAAAAATCGCATCCATCTCCCGTTAAAAAGGAAAAGAGAACATGAACGATCAATCCCACACCCTGCATCTCAGTAGCAAAAAATCGCCCCCGCCTCTGCTACTACGCCTCGCCGTGTGCCCGGCTCGACCCATGCCTCGCCTGCATGGCTGGACGCCGCCGTCTCCACCGCCACATACAAGAAAACGGTGGGCAGAACCATCCATTCAAATCTTCAAATCGCACACCCCCACCCTCCTCCGCAATCCCTAGCCCCGCATCACCCTATCGCTTTCTCGCCTCTCTTTCCCCTCGATGTAGATGGTGCCGAGCGGCGGCCTCGAGCACCGGCAGTGCCGCCCTCTCTATCTTCGCTGCGTCGAGAGATGGGCCGAGGCTATCGTCGGTTCGCCGCCCATGATTGGGCCGCCTCCGGTTGTCGCGCACCACCGGCTCCACCTAACGTGCCCGACCCTCTCCGCTTTCGACCTTCCGATGACCACATCCCTCCGCGCCTCCATCCATCATCCACAAGGCCACTCCCTGCACCCACCCTCCTAAATTCTCCATACCGGCGGACAATCACCGAAGATCCAAGTTGGCCCGATATCAATTTTCTTACATGCTTTCTTTATCAGTTGGTGATGGGAATGGGTTCCAATTTCTCTCTCTGACTGTGGATTCGCAGGCAAGAAGCGCTTCTACATGCATCCTCCTGTCGGTCCCTAAAGTACCAAGGTAAATGGTTGATGTTGCGTTTGTCTAGGATGATATATATTGGCTCTGTTCCGGTTCATCCGAGCAGTTTGGTGACTAATTTACTGGTAATTTAATTATATTAATTAAATGAGTCGGGTGTATCGTCGTGCATTTATCTTGCCAGTAATGTTCTGTGATGCTTTGATGCACTTTGGGAATTGGTTATCTTGTCTTCAGTGCAGAACATTTGTTTATTAATGCATGAGAAGAATCCTTGTTACTACCTTGAGCCTGTTTTATAATCCATATTGTTATGCACTAGCGCTTGTGCGTGTGAAATAGATGGATTATGGTCCCATACCCAATAAGATGGATATGTGCGTGTGTTAGAGAGAGAGAGAGGGAGAGGGGGAGAGAGAGTGAGGAGGAGGGAGGGAGAGAGTGTGTGTGAGAATTTGATGGTAAAAAGGTCGTCAATGTCACTTGATATGTATGAGAATATTAAATGTAATATTAACATAATTGATATTGAACTCTTAAAGTTAATGTGGCCCCGTTGCAACGCATGGGTGTTCTTCTAGTATTTTAAGGTTGTGATATGTTTTAGGTGTAATAACTACATAGATCCATTTTTCAAAACGAGGTAATTATGATCCTTTTATATACATTTATATAGATCTAATATTTGTTACCACATGCTTAGGTACACTATATGCAGATCTTTACGATTAAGGAGATCTAACAGTTGTGATATGTTTCTTTAATATCAAGATCCACAGGATGAAGAGCCGGATGCCTTACTTATTCGAATCTCTAGCACAACCATTTTTTCTCTTGGTATTATGCTTTTAGTAATACAGTAGTAGATTGGATGGCACTACTTGAAGTTCTTTTTTCTGGCAGTATCTGTTTTGCAAGTCGGTATTTAATACTCTCTCCGTCCGAAAATATTTGTCGTAGAAATGGATATAAATAGATGCATCTAAAACTAAAATACATCTAAATACATTCACTTCTCCGACAAGTATTTTCGGACGGAGGGAGTATCACGCATTAAACAACAAGTTATGATAATGCTGGAAATATATACCATATTAAAGGAGACCCGAGAAGTAAAGGATGAAGTAATTAAGCACTAAAGATTTCGAAA
Source organism: Triticum aestivum (assembly GCF_018294505.1). Lineage (NCBI taxonomy): Eukaryota > Viridiplantae > Streptophyta > Magnoliopsida > Poales > Poaceae > Triticum > Triticum aestivum. Next base: position 480,880,177 of record NC_057795.1, read on the forward strand.
CCGATATCTTGCGTGCACCACACGTGTCCATGCTGCGCGCATCAGTTTCGAATTCTTGCAGTTAAGCGTTTCTCACGGCTGATATAAAAGGGTCACGGAATAGGGGCTGGGAGAACCAGACCACAGAGTACCAGACTGGAGTAACTAGTGCTGCATACACGGCGCCGGTGGACGGATCAAAGAGGCATAGAAAGGTACGGAAATTATCCTTGTTGTAGTTAAATATAAATCGAATTGTGCTGATAGACCATATACGTGTCTCGTTTGTTCTTACAGTACATGGGTGGCTCGCTTTGGCTTATTTCTTGTGTTGTTTCTTAGGAAAACCCTTTATAATTCCATTTTTCGTTGTTGTTCGGAATTTATGAGATGATGAATTTAGACTTTATTACGGTAGATAGCTTCTTTTTTAAACACAAATACAGTAGATCAACTTCTTTTTTTGCGCCGTTTTTTTTTTGAGGGAATTTTGCGCCGTAGTACTACCCGACGGCCCTGCAGAAGATAAGCACAAGGAGCCCATTTGTGCCTATTCGAAATACTTTCAGGCTAGAATGGGCCTTTTTTTACCCACCAAAGCGGGCTACAAGTATCATATTCATGGGCTAATGAACTGGAGAGACTAGTAAAATCGTACCCTGTTCCAAAAAAAAGAAAGTAAAATCGTACCCGCTTGCTCCAAAACAGAGAAAAAAACACCTAAGCACAGTTGCAACTTTTGCTTTAAGAAGGTTAGCTATGCGATTTACCCCAAGCAGAGCACACAATTTTGCTAACCACTCCAAAGCAGACAGTTCCAAAAAAAGAAATATCAATCATATTTGTGTCGCAAAAAATAAAAAGAAAATCATCGGGATATTATAATATACGGTCCTGACAGGCTTGGTTTTGGTTAGTAGCACGAGATGCCCTACAGCTGCACATGCAGATAGCCAGACACCATCACAATCCACAAGCTTGGCCCCACCGTCAGACCACGAATCGATGCTCAGGAGTCAGGAGGATCTCCAGGGCTCGGGGGCAACCCCGCTTGCATTCTTTCTACTCCATTGAATGCCCTCGCGGCCGCAGGCACACCCAATTTGGCGTCCATATCTGGCATCCCGGAATTCTCTAAAGGCCGCGCTTAGGGCGTGCTGTTAATTTAAGGATTCCCAGGATTCACCCCCATGTTAGCCTTGCAAGGCTCTGCGTCAGCAAGAAACAGAAGGGACCTGCCAAGCCGTAGGCTCAACCCCCTTTTTTTTACGATGGATCCAGCATAATCATGTGTGCTGGTCACAGTGGGGAGCAACTTAGAGTAGTAATATGCATACGTTACTACTTTATGTTACTATCCTTATAATGAAAAGTGTCATATGTGTAGTAACATATGCATGTTCATTTATTATCTTGTAGACTCATTTTGCATTGGGAAACGCTATGTGACGGTCACATATTATGTTACTTTATTTGCCTTCACATCAACATTTTTGCTTATGTGGCATCTATGTTACTACCTATGTTACTCTCACTATGACCAGCCTTAGAAGAAAATTACAGTGGTAGTTGCAGCAGGAAAGAGGAAACCAGGATAGACGGCGGGGCTGCGAATGGATGGATAGACTAAACATTTTTTTTTATCCTTTGCCACTTTGTTCTCGAGCGAGAGTTTTTTTTTTTTTTGAATGTTGGCAGTCGCTCCTGCCATTCCTTTTTTTTCTCTCTTCTCTCTTATTTCTCGAGCGAGAGTTGGGCAAAACCGAAACAAGATAATCCGAGGGGGGACACTGGACCAGGGGGGAAAGGACGAGTACATGTGAGCGGCGAGCCACCAAACCAAGGCACATTGACCTATCCCCTTTTGGCATCGGTGCGACCGATCCTTCTCCTCGGAATGGATGCCCCTCTTCGAACGTTGCTTCTTGTAGTAGCAGATCGGAACTGCTCCACGCTGCGCACGACAAAGTGTGGGCGATAACCGCACGGCCAAAGAATCGTATGATACGTCAGAGTTTTGGTAGATCTTATACCATCCCCTAGGGCAGGTGCGTGTGCGTGTGCCGAGCGCGCAAGGTACCACAGATTCCAGGATATATCAATCATCCCCTGTCATTTGGCCATCCCAAACTGGGAACTCCAAAAGTGAGGCACGCCAGCATCCTGTTCTGCCCGAGTCACCACTCACCAGACAAGACATTGCCTACCCCTACCACCATCCCCGTGCAGTTGCACCAGCCCGGATCAGATCTCTCGTCTCTCCGAGAACCGCATCTAAAACTGCCTTTGTGCGCTGGTGCTGCTCGTCAACCTCCGCACTCCCGTTCGCCCTACTCCTACCACCCCCATAAAGCCAGGCCGAGGGTAGTAATATCATCACCCCTCGCTAATCTTCCAAAAGTTGGCAGTGAACTGGAGCCGAGCCTTTATCATTACTACTACCTTGTTATTACGAGTGGTTGGTACGCGCATTATTGTTAGTTTCTCCTCCACTCCCGACCCGGGCCACACCACGCAACAGGACGCGCCCCGTGCTCCGGCGCGGCCGGCGCCGGTGGATTTAGCGGCGACGGCTTGCGTCCGGTAGGTGCGGGATCCCCGTCACCCTCGCCCGCTCCGCAACTCCATCTCTGCATGCATTCCGTCCGCCGTCCCATTCTACCCGTCTACTAGTTCTGTAGCGGAGGCGACTGGCTGACACACCCCGTAACATCCGGCTGCGCTGTGCAGTGCAGGTAGCGCCACCAGCTTCGCCGCGGAGATGATGGCGCCGGCGCTGATGAGGCTGATGCTGGCGCTAGCGGTGGTGGGCTGCTGCGCCGCCCGGCAGCCCGGCGGCCGCGTTGACCTGTGGCCAATGCCCGCGTCCGTGACCCGCGGGGCCAGGACGCTCTACGTCGCCAGGGACCTCAAGCTGTCGACCGCCGGGACCGGGTACAAGGACGGGAAGGCCATCCTGGCCGACGCCTTCAGGAGGATGGTGGCCGTCATCCAGCTCAACCACGCCATCAACGGCAGCTACCACGGCCTGCCCGTGCTCGCCGGCGTCAATGTGGCCGTCCGTTCCCCGGACGACGAGGTATGTATGCCATGTGTTGTTTGTTGAGCTGCGGCGGTGCTGCAGGATCGATTGCTCTTGATGCCTCCTTGTTTTTATACATGCTCTGCATTTTGATCTGATGCAGCTCAAGTTCGGGGTGGATGAATCGTACAAGCTGACCGTGCCTGCAACTGGGAATCCGATATATGCCCGAATTGAGGTTAGTACAGAAATGTTGTGCTCAATCACTGCCTATCAACTCTTTTGACTTCAGATGTTCTTTTATGAATGCATGGAAAAAAGGAGAGACGAAATCCTATTTTTAGGGAGAACCAGAGCCGAAAATGTATGAGCCACACAAAATTTAGTTAAGACTGTATGTATCCAAATGATATGGCATAGATATTGCCTCGCCGATACTGACGTTTTGCTGAACCTGGACTTACAAAAAAGTGCGCTGTGTCACAACGATGGATCCGTCATATACAAAATTACTCCCTCCGTCCCATAATGTAAGACGTTTTTTGGCACTACATTAGTGTTAAAAAACATCTTACATTATGGGATGGAGGGAGTAGTACTTAAGCATTGGCTTTTCTGAATAAGCATAGCATCTTGTGTTTCATATACAACGACGTACATACCTGAAAAATAAGACTTGCAATATTTCTTATTTTCTTACTTTGCACCACCTGCCTGAAGAAGGTTCGGCAACAATAACAGTACCTGTACCTTATTCTCACAAAGGTGCAGGCCACCACAAAACATTATCTGCCATACAAATTGTGACACGCAGTTCATACCATTTTTCTACATTTTGCAGGCCCAAACAGTGTTCGGAGCGCTTCATGCTTTAGAGGTAAATTCAAATTATTTATGATACTGTGCAGTATGATTAGATAAAGGTGGACACGATATTAATTCCAGATTCCAATACGTGTGTATTGTTGCAGACACTCAGTCAATTGTGTTACTTCGATTTTATTTTAAGTGTAACTGGACTACATTGGGCTCCTTGGACTATCGTGGACAAGCCCAGATTTCCTTATCGTGGGCTTCTTATTGGTAAGATGTAACCTGAATTTTACCATCATTTTTGAAATTTTAGGAACAGCGCTTTCACAATTCAGAGTAACACAGCTTATGAATTATTCCCGTCAATTTGGCTCCACTTACATTGGTTCCAACTGTCCTTTTGTTCTTATAATCACCTATGTATTGTCCAACTGTAAGTGCCTCCATAGTGTAGTCCTCTTGTTTTTACACCTCTTGAAGTTTCTCAATCTATTTCTGCTTGTGCACAATTTTTCAGTCTATAATTCATTTTTCCAGTCAACAAACAACCCAAGTAATATTAAGTTTGGTTAGCACATGTGTTACACTTCCAATATATGATATGCTCCATAGATGCATATTACAAGTAAAAACCTGTTTTTCATGTTAAGGTTTTGACCAAATACTTTATTTTCTACCCTTGCACTATTAGTAGAGAGTTCTGTATACTGACTTGTGCATTGTATGTTGCAGATACCGCAAGGCATTATCTTCCTGTCCCAGTAATCAAAAGTGTAATCGATTCAATGGTCTACAGTAAGTTGGTATGTTTGACCTTCTTACACAAAAACAATTTCTTTATCCTAACTCCCACTTCTTTCCTTCATCACAATGGACTTATATGTATGCTCCTTAAGTTAATTTAGTTGCATCATATGATATGTTTACTCTTTCGCCATGCAGAATGTTCTTCATTGGCACATCGTGGATGAGCAGTCATTTCCTCTTGAAATACCTTCATACCCAAAATTATCAAATGGTGCATACTCTTATTCAGAAAAATATACAATCAATGATGCAATCGACATTGTACAGTGAGTTTTTCTTGTGTCATCGTATTGGATATACTTCACTTCAGTTATTACCTAGACTACTAAGTACCAAAATCTGAGAGTATTCCAGCAAAACTATGCATTTCTTTTCCCTTTTTGCCATAAAAATTAGTTTTCACATAAGATTGCGAAGGGAATCAGAAAATAAGGAAAAAAATTATACCAGCTAAGTTTCCCTGAGTAGGATGCGGTTGATGTAGTCCACAGTAGATATCACTACGCTATGCTGTTCGACATGCCAAGTTAAGATGGTTTACCAACAATTTGCAGATATGCTGAAAAAAGAGGTGTAAATGTCTTGGCTGAGATTGATGTTCCTGGCCATGCTGGCTCATGGTAAGAGATCTAGTTCTGTCCCCTGTGCATTTGTGCCATCAAAATCTGTCCTCTCGAATATGCTCCGTGGGAGTTATTCTTCTTGTACTGAATACTCGCACTATTATTGTTTGAAACCACATAGTAGAATTTAACTTATTACTACAACTATATAGAGAATAAGTGTAACATCAACCCTGCCTAAAATTGAACATTTGGTACATTTCTATTGCTTCAGGGGTGTTGGATATCCGTCGTTATGGCCGTCAGCTACCTGTCAACAACCGCTTGATGTCAGCAGCGACTTTACATTTAAAGTGATCGACGGAATTCTTTCAGGTAATACACAGATTATAAAAATAAATGATGCTCGACTTGCACCATACCAATTCGCTAACTTTGAAAGATCCAATTAAAATACTCACCTGTTGCAAAAATGAAGAAAATTGACATTTTATATTAAACTCGGCGACAGCAACAAAAGATGGTTGAATGGCCTAAATAAATATAGAGCAATTTGCAAAATAAAACATAATACAATAGTAACATCGTTTTTTGTTGTCCATTCAGATTTTAGCAAGGTTTTTAAGTTCAAGTTTGTTCATTTGGGAGGCGACGAAGTCGATACAAGTAAGTTTGCACATGTCTCGCAGTAGTGCAGAAAATGTACATATGTTAAATTAATAGCCTATTCACTCTTTACCACGGATTCCAGGTTGCTGGACTACCACACCACGCATTAAATCATGGTATGTGCTTTAGAGAGTTTTTGGAAAAATAAGATGCGATAACTTAATATCTTGATAACATTTGTAAATCTTTTTCCTGATGTGCAGGTTGGTTCAACATGGTATGAATGAGTCTGATGCTTACAGATATTTTGTCCTAAAGGCTCAAAAGATTGCAATTTCACATGGCTACGAGATTATTAACTGGTAGGGTGACTGGTATAGCTAGTTTCAGCATATTCAGATCTTTCTACTGGCTGTTGACAAATGACAAACACTTTATCATGCTTGCAGGGAAGAAACATTTAACAACTTTGGAGACAAGTTGGACCGCAAAACTGTGGTGCATAACTGGTATTTCCTAAACGCCTATTGGCTTCAGTTATATAAAAAATTAAGAGGCACAACCAGTATTTGTTCATCTGAAATTAAAACTGATATTCTGTTGTCGTAACTATCAGGCTTGGAGGTGGAGTTGCAGAGAAAGTGGTTTCTGCTGGTCTGAGATGCATTGTCAGCAACCAGGATAAGTGGTACCTAGATCACCTGGATGCTACATGGGAAGGATTCTATATGAATGAACCATTAACAAATATCTACAACCCAGAACAACAGAAGTTGATTCTTGGCGGAGAAGTATGCATGTGGGGCGAACACATAGATGCATCCGACATTCAACAAACCATTTGGCCTCGTGCTGCAGCAGCTGCAGGTATAATAAGCAGAATATTCTCTTGACCTTCTAATTATATGAAAATATTACATATTTAGCGGATCTTTGACATGCGATTGTGCGATACCAAGGTTATAGTTACAATATTTTTGACATCTATATGTCACAGCACAAAACAGTATAACTTGAAGTATTATGATTGATCATCTAAAACCAGGGCAATAGCATCTACACATATTTGAAACGGTTTTTCTTGAATTGGTAGAACATCTATACAAAAGTCAATAGACAGAGTGACAGATTGTCCTCTGTACATGTAGCAGATCTGATGTTAACTGAGTTGCAATGAATCTTTTACATAAACCATGTGCGCTGATATGCTGCATGGTGTTGAGATGATGGGGAGGTACAGCTCACACCGTGAGCAAATGTTTCGTACAGAGTTTAATGCAGTAAAAGCCCATCAGAGCATACAGTTGAAGCATCTCTTCTCACATATGTGTCATGAGTATGAAGTTTATTAATATGCTCGCTTTTGAGTTAAATGCTCGCAACATACTCCCTCCGTCCCATAATGTAAGACGTTTTTTGACGTAGTGTGTCAAAAACGTCTTACATTATGGGACGGAGGGAGTAGATGAATAAATTCTAGTTTTGGTTGCTTGCTGTGTATTGCTTTATAAGTTGTCAAAGGAAAAGAACAGGTGTGTGATCTTATGAATTCTGAAATTATATGATAAAGCATGCTACTTAATATTGTCAACATATAGCATAAAAACGCGCAAACCTACCTCTCCATCATGTTACTTTGGCTCACCAATTCTCTTATTGTTTTGAAGAGCGACTGTGGACTCCCGTTGAGAAGCTTGCGAAGGACACAACGGCGGTCACTGCAAGATTGGCACACTTCAGGTGTCTGCTGAATGAGAGAGGGATCGCCGCGGCACCGCTGGCTGGATATGGCCGCACAGCTCCATCAGAGCCAGGATCCTGTATAAGGCAGTAGGACATTCATAATGGGGGTATACCATTCATACAGGAATAAACATCAGCCGAGGCATCTTTTTTTCACCGTTCTGGGCAATGAAGCCATGATAAATGTAGGGCGTGTTTGGTTCCAGTTTGCTACAATAGCTGCATTGCATGTCCATCTCCATCCAGCCTGGTTCTTCATATGCAGCAGATGCAACATGTTTGTTGCCTGCATCGCATGAAGGGGCACTTACCCCCCCCCCCCCCCCCTGCTGTTTGGTTGCCGTTTTTGTGCTTAGGGTGTGAGCAGATACAAACTTCAGCTGTTTGGTTGCAAACATCGTTTGTGTTCTGCTCACCCATTCAAATGTGGTGGCCTTACTACCACATGATCAACACAACAACAAGCACAAATGAGATCAAATAAATCAAGCAATCAAATGAGATCAAACAAAGCAAGCAACGGAAATGATAACAAACTACTTAGATTAACAGTAAGGGCATCCTCCTTCCTTGCTCCACGCCGGGGTGCTGCTCCTGGCCAAAATATTAACAAGTTCACAACACAAGTACCATAAGTTCTAGCATAGACCATAACAAGTTCAACACTATCACCTTAGCTACATTGCATGCTAACTACATCGCATGCTCAATGTCACCAACGCAGTTGTGCCTGGTGCAACGAAACCGGCACATGACCGAGGAGTCGTGGTTGTAGATTTGGACCTTCATGCCGAGTCCTGCGAAGCGCACAACGACGAGGTCGCCGGGGACGATCCGGTGGCGGCGGCAGAAGTAGTTCCAGCCCCGGCCAAGCACCATGTGCCCCTTGAAGTTCTGGACCTGCACCCAGAATGTGCACCGCTTGTTCGCTGACAACCTGACCACGCGCGGGAGCCGCTTGATGACCATCCACTCGTTCATCACCTCCACGAACTTGCGAGGGACGCCGAGCATGGCGAGGTCCTCGTTGTCCTTGATCTGCTGGTGGAAGCGCAGCGGCTCCCGAGCCCCCTCCTCGTGGCCGGTCCTCGGAGATCATCCCTTGAACGAGGCAGGCTCATGAAGGCAACCCTGCCAGGCAAGTCCACCCCCCCGAGCCACCTGTTCGTGGGGATGAGATCCTCGGCGCCCTCAGCTTCGACCACCACCTGAGCTCCTCCACCCGCCACGTCCCAGTCACTCTTCAATATCTTGTCAGGTAAGATGACAAGTATTAGAGGTGCTTGCAAAATGAACAACCATTGATCAATGGCATTAGCTCTTTTGTAAATGCCACTGATCAGTTGCACTAGCACTACAACAAATGGCACTGATCAGAGACATTTTCCCAAGACCAAATGCCACTGATCAATGCACAAACTCTTTGCCAAATGCCACCGAGCAGTGGCATTTGGTCATGGGCAACTAGCACTTGCTCTTGAGCAAGTGCCATTGATCAGTGGCACTTGCCCAAGAGCAAGCGGCTCTGATCAGTGGTAGTTGCCCATGAGCAAATGTCACTGATCAGTGGCATGGTCTTCTGCAACTGCCACTCATCAGTGCACTATCCTAAGCATGGAAACATCTAGAAATAGCACCCATGTGCATCCATGCACATTTGGCAGCATCCTAAAATGGTCCTACTACATGCACGTATAACAATCTAGAGCATGCAACACAAACCCTAGCCTAAACATGTATGTAGCAACATGAACAACAACATGAACATGATCCTAGCTTGAACATGAACATGCCATTTGCATGAACACATATCCTAGAAAGAACCTAGCATGAACACATATCCTAGCAAAGCACACTAGCATTGAGGATTCTAGCATGAACACACATCCTAGCACTAGCAGAAGAACATTTTCCTAGAACACACACTGTAGCAAACAAGAACATGTTCGATTGTGATCGCATCAAATCAGATCTACTCGAATCCTATCTAATCCTATTGAATCCACTAAGTACTAGCACATGCCTAAGAAAGAAATCCATAATCTACATTTACGATCTAGCATTGGGGATTCTTTGACTCACTGGAGCTTGCGCAATCGCAGCGAACCTTGGTCGGGGTGAAAACCCCGACGGGAAGGAGAAAGGTGGCGGAGCAGAGGAGCCGGCCCTGGCGACTGCCGACGGCATCGGCCCTGTGCTCATGGCCATGCCGGAGATCGAGGAGGACGGCACGCCGACAGGAGAAAACCCTTGGACGGGGGTTAAGAAAACCCTCCTGCCCAATGGGATCCCAAGAAGCGGCGGATCCCAAGAAGCTGAGCCCATGTGCAAGAGGTCCGAAATCGGTGGCGAAGCAGGAATGGCCGGCACCGCATTGGCCGTCCATCATGGTGGCCGACAGTAGATGGGGGACGGCGCTCGCAGCGCCGACGCCAGGCCCCTGCCCGAATTCTGGAGCCCGGACACCCAACGCTCTTGGATCCTGGCCATGCGCTCGTCGACGGGGGTCAGAGGACGGTGCGGTGGTGGGCGAGGCGGAGCCATCGGAGGAGAGGAGAGGGAGGGGCGGTGAGGCATAGAGGAGCGGTGGGAACAGTGCGGGCAAGGCAGTGACAAGAGAGTTGAGGGAGGGGGAGTTATGGGACGCCCCCTCGGTCTCCTGCGCTGCCCGAGGCGGGTAGCTTCCTTGCACGCGTGGATGCGCCGGGCCAAGCTCGCGAGAAACTACCGATTCGCCAGTTTCCGCCAGGCCAGCCTGAGGCCTGCTTTAAGGTTCGTGCGGTCCATGAATCGCATGCTGCCTAGCAAACCAAATAGGCCACACACATCCCACGCGGGCCTGGTTGGGCTGCATGCAGGCAACCAAACACGCCCGTACTGATTCAGGAAGTTCTGTGATGCAAAAGGGGATGCTTCAATGATATTGCGTCCCCGTTTTAACTTGGTAATTGTGTCCTGTTTGCAATACGCGCTCCTGTTTCAAGAAAAGGCAGAAATCACAGATTTGACCTGAGGGCGAAATCAAATCACAAACTGACCTGCTCTCAGAAAAATTTCACTCTGCTGACCCTTTCATGTGGCGCCCGACAGCTAGGCGCCGCAACCTACAGTGCAGCACCCTTCACTTCAGCATTGCAAATCCAGTCAACGTGGCAGCCCTGGTCCTCTGGCAGCGCCTAAGGCTAGGGCGCCGCACTGTGGATAGTGCAGCGCCTATCTCTGAGGCACTGCACGTTGACTTAGGCCGCATCAGGCCAGCCCCTCCCAGGCAGTTCTTCCCCCTCTGACAAAGTTGCTCTCTGTAGAGAGAGCGACAACGGCGCCCCCTTCGGATCCCCCCCACACCCCTCTCGGATCTGAAGTTTTGAGGCCTGGATTCAATCTCCAATCCCTCCTAGTATGTAAACTCCTCCGTTCCCTTTCTTTTCCTCCGTAAATTCGTTGAAATTTTAGGGATTTGCCCAAGATTAGGTGGAACCTTTGATTTGCTTGGTTTGGATCTTTGTTTGTCCAAGATTGTGTGTTGTGATGGAGGATGTGTAGTAATATCCTGTAGTATATGATTCTTGTTAGTGAAACCTAGATTGTTTATTTTTTAGATATATATGAGATGCCTAGTTTTGTAGATAATTATGAGATGTTGAGTTTTGTAGCTATATGTGAGATGTTGAGTTTTTTTAGATATATATTAGATGTTGAGTTTATTTGAAATATGAGATGTTGATTTATTTGAACACATATGTCATACGAGATATATATGAGAATTTACAATCATTTATTCATTGTGTGAGAAGGAGATGTTGAGATTCTTGTAGATGAATACATATGAGATGTTTAGATGAACACATATGAAATGTTGAGTGTTTACCGATATTTGAGATGAACTCATATATGTTTATTGTTTGAAATTTGTAAGGATGGTTTGGCTTCTGGACGATGTCTACGACGTGCAACTCCGGGCCTACATGATGCGCGAGAAGGAGAAGGTAATAACTAGTAATCTAAATATTTTGCAAATTTGCCTTTAGTTGAAATTTACATGCCCTAATATTTGTCATTACTTGTTTTTTGCAGAAGCTTTAACCTCTAAAGATTTGGTATCACGGGGTCTCTGGTCCTGCCATGCCTTACGATGAGCGGTACACACCGTACATCAAGCAGGCAGGACTACTCCCGTGGATTCTGTTGGTCAGCCGGTCCACGCCGAATCTGAACGCTCCACTGGTGTCCGCTCTTGTTGATCGGTGGAGGCTAGAGACGCACAGTTTCCATCTTCGGACTGCGGAGATGACCGTGACGCTCGAGGATGTCTCGTTGATCACCGGTCTTGCTATCGATGGGAGGCCTCTCTGTATGAGTACCAATTCAGATGGATGGCGCGAGCAGATGATTGCTCTTACCGGTATGGCTCCTACCAAGGCTGAGGCTGATGTAGAGGAGGGAGAAGAGAAGAAGAAGAGGGAAAGGAAAGCAGACGAAGCTGCTTTCACATTGATTCAAAATAACTTTGCGATGTGCCCTCTGGATGCCACTGATGATGTGATCCAGACACATGCTCGTGTGTATATGTGGTACGTTGTGTCGAGGACTTTGTTTCCTGACTCCATTAGCAAGAACGCTCCATGGATGTGGCTAAAGGTGTTGACCATCTTCGATAGCAAATGGAGCTGGGGTTCAGCGACTCTTGCCTACTTGTACCGACAGGTAGTTGGTCTGTTTTGTGATCAACTCATTTCTTCATTAGCAATGCAAGCTCGCTGTCAAGTTAACATTGTTTTTCTTTCATATGCAGCTGGACGATGCGTGTTGCAGGATCACAGATAGTGCAGGCATTGGTGGTAATCTGCTTCTACTTTTTGTATGGAGCTGGGAGCGTCTGCCTGTTGGACGCCCGAAGAGCGTCAGGTTTAATCCTTGGTATGAAGATGAACATGATGAATTACGGCGCCCCACTTGGGGTTACAAGTGGGATGTGGTTTCCAATATGACGAACGATGTCAATCTCATGTATCAAAAGTACATTGCCGAGTTGGACACGATTACACCTGAGCAGGTAAGGAGGTCATTACTTCAGTCCTTTCTCATGTTTGCTTGAAAAATAGTCATCAAATTTGCATTGTTGCCCTATTTCATTGGTGATATGGGAGCCATATGGCGCGGGTGAGAGCTTTGGGTACACCGTGGAGTTCCGCCTCAACCTGATGTGCTTGCGGGATAAGGATCTCTGGCTTATGCGGTGCCCACTGATATGCAACTGGGCGGTTGAGTTTCATTTGCCTCATCACGTGTATTGTCAGTTTGGTCTGTTCCAGCCTCACCCGTCGGATTGGGTGGACACGGACAAAGCACTTCATAGGTAAGAGAGCATGTCTGCGTATTGACTAAGCATCGTGACTCCTTTTGATTGTGCTAATGTTTGGTTTTGTACCATGCAGGTTGGACAGGAGAAGGCAGCGGAAGATAAAGGACTGGGACAAGCATCATGCTCCGTATGTTACCCGCTTCCAGCTTTGTGTGGAGCAAGGACTGGGACAAGCATCATGCTCCGTATGTTACCCGCTTCCAGCTTTGTGTGGAGCAAGCTTGTAGCACTGCACGCGCCCCGCTTTGTGAGCATAACTCACTTGCTTTTGATAACTACGTATGATGGTTTATTGGAACTACTCGAGTTGAGATATGTCCGCCGACATATAATGAGGATATTCTTGAAGAACCCGTAAACTTTAAGGATCTAGCAAAGGGGAAGTGTCGTGGTGGGCGCACGGCAGATGCCAAGGGATGGCTAAAGAGAGGAGGAGGCTCGAGGGCGCTGGCGGACTCCAGAGGCGAGGTTGGCATGAGAGGGCGCGGGATGCCGGACATACCCAGGTTCGGGGCTCTCCGGAGAGATAATACCCCTAGTCCTGCCGAGTGTAGTTGGATGATCGATAGTACAATGTTGCTCCTAGAGCTGTATGGAGGAGGAAGGAAGCTAGCCAAGGCTTGGGCTGCTCCTTCTCTCCGGTGCTGCCATTGGGTGGCTAGTCCTATGTTTCCTTGCTTTTCTCTCGTGTCTGCGTTTCTACTTGCCTCTTCTTACATGCCCCTGTGATCGCGAGCTTGTTGGAAATATGCCCTAGAGGCAATAATAAATAAGTTATTATTATATTTCTTTGTTCATGATAATAGTCTTTTATTCATGCTATAACTGTATTATCCGGAAATCGTAATACACGTGTGAATACATAGACCACAATATGTCCCTAGTGAGCCTCTAGTTGACTAGCTCGTTGTGATCAACATATAGTCATGGTTTCCTGGCTATGGACATTGGATGTCGTTGATAACGGGATCACATCATTAGGAGAATGATGTGATGGACAAGACCCAATCCTAAGCCTAGCACAAAGATCGTGTAGTTCGTTTGCTAGAGCTTTGCCAATGTCAAGTATCTCTTCCTTCGACCATGAGAGCGTGTAACTCCTGGATACCGTAGGAGTGCTTTGGGTGTATCAAACGTCACAACGTAACTGGGTGACTATAAAGGTGCACTACATGTATCTCCGAAAGTATCTATTGTTTTATGCGGATCGAGACTGGGATTTGTCACTCCGTGTAAACGGAGAGGTATCTCTGGGCCCACTCGGTAGGACATCATCATATGCGCAATGTGACCAAGGAGTTGATCACGGGATGATGTGTTACGGAACGAGTAAAGAGACTTGCCGGTAACGAGATTGAACAAGGTATTGGATACCGACGATCGAGTCTCGGGCAAGTAACATACCGATAGACAAAGGGAATTGAATACGGGATTGATTAAGTCCTTGACATCATGGTTCATCCGATGAGATCATCGTGGAACATGTGGGAGCCATCATGGGTATCCATATCCCACTGTTGGTTATTGACCGGAGAACGTCTCGGACATGTCTGCATGTCTCCCAAACCCGTAGGGTCTACACACTTAAGGTTCGATGACGCTAGGGTTATAAAGGAAGCTTGTATGTGGTAACCGAATGTTGTTCGGAGTCCCGGATGAGATCCCGGACGTCACGAGGAGTTCCGGAATGGTCCGGAGGTAAAGATTTATATATGGGAAGTCCTGTTTTGGTCACCGGAAAAGTTTCGGGCGATATCGGTATTGTACCGGGACCACCGGGAGGGTCCCGGGGGTCCACCAAGTGGGGCCACCTGCCCTAGAAGGTTGCGTGGGCCAAGTGTGGGAGGGGACCAGCCCCTAGGAGGGCTGGTACGCCCCCCACAAGGGGGCCAAGGCGCAAGGGAGAGTGGGAGGGGGCAAACCCTAGTCCAGATGGGCCTTAAGGCCCATATTGGTGCGCCTCCCTCTCCTCTCCCCCCTTGGCCGCCTCCCCTTTGCCATCTAGGGCTGGCCGCACCCATTGGGGGTGGGAAACCCTAAAGGGGGCGCAGCCCCCCTTCCCCCTATATATAGATGAGGTTTGGGGCTGCCATACACACGAGTTCTCTCCCTCTTGGTGCAGCCCTACCTCTCTCCCTACTCCTCCTCTCCCATGGTGCTTGGCGAAGCTCTGCGGGATTGCCACTCTCCTCCATCACCACCACGCCGTTGTGCTGCTGTTGGATGGAGTCTTCCTCAACCTCTCCCTCTCTCCTTGCTGGATCAAGGCGTGGGAGACGTCACCGGGCTATACGTGTGTTGAACGCGGAGGTGCCGTGCGTTCGGCACTTGATCATCGGTGATTTGAATCACGACGAGTACGACTCCATCAACCCCGTTCACTTGAATGCTTCCGCTTAGCGATCTACAAGGGTATGTAGATGCACTCTCTTTCTACTCGTTGCTGGTCTCTCCATAGATAGATCTTGGTGACACGTAGGAAAATTTTGAATTTCTGCTACGTTCCCCAACAGTGGCATCATGAGCTAGGTCTATTGCGTAGATTCTTTGCATGAGTAGAACACAAAGTAGTTGTGGGCGTTGATGTTGTTCAATATGCTTACCGTTACTAGTCCAATCTTTTTCGACGGTATTGTGGGATGAAGCGGCCCGGACCGACCTTACACGTACTCTTACGTGAGACAGGTTCCACCGATTGACATGCACTTGGTGCATAAGGTGGCTAGCGGGTGCCAGTCTCTCCCACTTTAGTCGGAACGGATTCGATGAAAAGGGTCCTTATGAAGGGTAAATAGCAATTGGCATATCACGTTGTGGTTTTGCGTAGGTAAGAAATGTTCTTGCTAGAAACCCATAGCAGCCACGTAAAACATGCAAACAACAATTAGAGGACGTCTAACTTGTTTTTGCAGGGTATGCTATGTGATGTGATATGGCCAAGAAGAATGTGATGAATGATATGTGATGTATGAGATTGATCATGTTCTTGTAATAGGATTCACGACTTGCATGTCGATGAGTATGACAACCGGCATGAGCCATAGGAGTTGTCTTAATTTATTGTATGACCTGCGTGTCATTGAAGAACGCCATGTAAACTACTTTACTTTATTGCTAAGCGCGTTAGTCATAGAAGTAGAAGTAGCCATTGGCGTGACAACTTCATGAAGACACGATGATGGAGATCATGATGATGGAGATCATGGTGTCAAGCCGGTGACAAGATGATCATGGAGCCCCGAAGATGGAGATCAATGGAGCTATATGATATTGGCCATATCATGTCACAACTATATAATTGCATGTGATGTTTATTATGACTATGCATCTTGTTTACTTAGGACGACGGTAGTAAATAAGATGATCCCTTACAAAATTTCAAGAAGTGTTCTCCCCTAACTGTGCACCATTGCTACAGTTCGTCGCTTCTAAGCACCACATGATGATCGGGTGTGATGGATTCTTACGTTCACATACAACGGGTGTAAGACAGTTTTACACAGCGGAAACACTTAGGGTTAACTTGACGAGCCTAGCATGTACAGACATGGCCTCGGAACACGGAGACCGAAAGGTCGAGCATGAGTCGTATGGTAGATACGATCAACATAAAGATGTTCACCGATGATGACTAGTCCGTCTCACGTGATGATCGGACACGGCCTAGTTGACTCGGATCATGTGATCACTTAGATGACCAGAGGGATGTCTATCTAAGTGGGAGTTCATAAGATGAACTTAATTATCTTGAACATAGTCAAAAGACCTTTTTGCAAATTATGTCGTAGCACGCGCTTTAGTTCTACTGTTTTAGATATGTTCCTAGAGAAAATATAGTTGAAAGTTGACAGTAGCGATTATGCGATCAGTAGAAAGCTTATGTCCTTAATGCACCGCTTAGTGTGCTGAACCCCAAACGTCGTTTGTGGATGTTGCGAACATCGGACATACACGTTTTGATAACTACGTGATAGTTCAGTTAAATGGTTTAAGTAGAGGCACCAAAGACGTTTTTCGAAACATCGCGGAACATATGAGATGTTTCGAGGGCTGAAATTGGGATTTCAGGCTCGTGCCCATGTCAAGAGGTATAAAACCTCCGACGATTTTCTTAGCCTGCAAACTAAGGGAGAAAAGCTCAATCGTTGAGCTTGTGCTCAAATTGTCTGAGTACAACAATCACTTGAATCGAGTGGGAGTTGATCTTCCAGATGAGATAGTGATGTTTCCCCAAAAGTCATTGCCACCAAGCTGCTAAGAGATGAACTATAACATATCAGGGATAGATATGATGATCCTTGAAATATTCGTGATGTTTGACACCGCGAAAGTAGAAATCAAGAAGGAGCATCAATTGTTGATGGTTGGTAAAACCACTAGTTTCAAGAAAGGCAAGGGAACAAAGGGATACTTCATGAAACGGCAAATCAGCTGCTGCACCAATGAAGAAACCCGAGGTTGAACCCAAACCCGAGACTAAGTGCTTCTGTAATAAGGGGAACAACCACTGGAGCAAGATTACCTTAGATACTTGGTAGATGAGAAGGCTGGCAAGGTCGATAGAAGTATATTGGATATACATTATGTTAATGTGTACTTTACTAGTACTCCTAGTAGCACCAGGGTATTAGATACCGGTTCGGTTGCTAAGTGTTAGTAACTCGAAATAAAAGCTACGGAATGAAACGGAGACTAGCTAAAGGTGAGCTGACGATATGTGTTGGAAGTGTTTCCAAGTTTGATGTGATCTAACATCGCACGCTCCCTCTACCATCAAGATTAGTATTAAACCTGAATAAGTGCTCTTGCACCTAAAGGAATGGTTTATTAAATCTCGATCGTAGTGATACACATTTTCATGCCAAAAGATATAAGATAGTAATGATAGTACCACTTACTTGTGGCACTGCCATGTAAGTCATAATGGTATAAAACGCATGAAGAAGCTCCATGTTGATGGATCTTTGGACTCACTCGTTTTTGAAAAGTTTGAGACATGCGAACCATGTCTATTGGTGTATATGCATGAAGAAACTCCATGCAAATGGACCGTTTGGACTCACTTGATTTTGAATCACTTGAGATATGCAAATCATACTGCATGGGCAAGATGACTGAAAAGCCTCGTTTTTAGTAAGATGGAACAAGATAGCAACTTGTTGGAAGTAACACATTTTGATGTGTCCAGTCCAATGAGTGCTGAGGCATGCAGTGAATATCGTTATGTTCTTACTTCACAGATGATTCGAGTAGATGTTGAGAATATTTACCTGATGAAACACAAGTCTGAATTATTGAATGGTTCAAGTAATTTCAGAGTGAAGTAGCAGATCATTGTGACAAGAGGATAAAATGTCTATGATATGATCATAGAGATGAATATCTGAGTTACGAGTTTTGGCACACAAATTAAGACATTGTGGAAATTGTTTCACAATTAAATACCGGCTGGAACACCATAGTTTGATGGTGTGTCCGAACATCATAGTTACACCCTATTGGATATGGTGCGTACCATGATGTCTCTTATCGAATTACCACTATTGTCCATGGGTTAGGCATTAGAGACAACCACATTCACTTTAAATAGGGCACCACGTAATTCCGTTGAGATGACACCGTATGAATTATGGTTTAGAGAAACCTAAGTTGTCGTTTCTTAAAGGTTTGGGGCTGCGACGCTTATGTGAAAAAGTTTCAGGTTGATAAGCTCGAACCCAAAGCGGATAAAATGCATCTTCATAGGAAACCCAAAACAGTTGGGTATACCTCCTGTCTCAGATCCGAAAGCAATAAGGGATTGTTTCTAGAATCAGGTCCTTTCTCGAGGAAAAGTTTCTCTCGAAAGAATTGAGTGGGAGGATGGTGGAAACTTGATGAGGTTATTGAACCGTCTCTTCAACTAGTGTGTGGCAGGGCACATGAAGTTGTTCCTGTGGCACCTACACCAATTGAAGTGGAAGCTTATGATATTGATCATGAAACTTCGGATCAAGTCACTACCAAACCTCGTGGGATGACAAGGATGCATACTACTTCAGAGTGGTACGTAATCCTGTCTTGAAGGTCATGTTGCTAGACAACAATGAACCTACGAGCTATGGAGAAGCGATGGTGGGCCCAAATTCTGACAAATGGTTAGAAGCCATGAAATCCGAGATAGGATCCATGTATAAAAACAAAGTATAGACTTTGGAAGAACTACTTGATGGTCATAAGGCTGTTGAGTACAGATGGATTTTAAAGGAAGACGGACGATGATGGTAAATATCACCATTAAGAAAGCTCGACTTGTCGTTAAGATGTTTTCCGACAAGTTCAAGGAGTTGACTACGATGTGAATTTCTCACTCGTAGCGATGCTAAGAGTCTGTTAGAATTATGTTAGCGATCACTGCATTATTTATGAAATCTTGCAGATAGGATGTCAAAACATTGTTTCCTCGACGATTTTGAGGAAAGGTTGTATGTGATACAACCGGAAGGTTTTGTCAATCCTGAAAGATGCTAATAAGTATGCAAAGCTCCAGCAATCCTTCTGAGGACTGGAGTAAGCATCTCGGAGTTGGAATGTGCGCTTTGATGAGATGATCAAAGATTTTGGTGTATACAAAGTTTATGAGAAACTTGTATTTCCAAAGAAGTGAGTGGGAGCACTATAGAATTTTTGATGAGTATATGTTGATCAGAAATGATGTAGAATTTCTAGAAAGCATATAGGGTTATTTGAAAGGTGTTTTTCAATAGAAAACCTGGATTAAGCTACTTGAACATTGAGGATCAAGATCTATGAGGATGGATCAAAACGCTTAATGGTACTTTCAAATGAGCACATACCTTGACATGATCTTGAAGGTGTTCAAGATGGACCAGTCAAAGAAGGAGTTCTTGCCTGAGTTGTAAGGTACGAAGTTAAGACTTAAAGCTCGACCACGGCAGAATAGAGAGAAAGGACGAAGGTCGTACCCTATGCTTAAGACGTAGGCTCTTCAGTATGCTATGCTGTGTACCGCACCTGAAGTGTGCCTTGCCATGAGTCAGTCAAGGGGTACAAGAGTGATCCATGAATGGATCACAGGACAGCGGTCAAAGTTATCCTTAGTAACTAGTGGACTAAGGAATTTTCTCGATTATGGAGGTGGTAAAAGAGTTCGTCGTAAAGGTTACGTCGATGCAAGCTTAACACCTATCCGGATAGCTCTGAGTAGAGAGACCGGATACATATAATGGAGCAATAATTTAGAATAGCTCAAAGTAGAACAGTTATTTGGAATAGCTCCAAATAGAGCGTGGTAGCTGCATCTAGGAGATGACATAGAGATTTGTAAAGCACACACGGATCTAAAAGGTTCAGACCCGTTGACTAAAACCTCTCTCACAAGCAGAACATGACCAAACCCCAGATCTCATTGAGTCTTGATCACATGATGATGTGAACTAGTTTAGTGACACTAGTAAACTCTTTGGATGTTGGTCACATGGTGATGTGACCTGTCAGTGTTAATCACATGGTGATGTGAACTAGATTATTGACTCTAGTGCAAGTGGGAGACTGTTGGAAATATGCCCTAGAGGCAATAATAAATAAGTTATTATTATATTTCTTTGTTCATGATAATAGTCTTTTATTCATGCTATAACTGTATTATCCGGAAATCGTAATACACGTGTGAATACATAGACCACAATATGTCCCTAGTGAGCCTCTAGTTGACTAGCTCGTTGTGATCAACAGATAGTCATGGTTTCCTGGCTATGGACATTGGATGTCATTGATAACGGGATCACATCATTAGGAGAATGATGTGATGGACAAGACCCAATCCTAAGCCTAGCACAAAGATCGTGTAGTTCGTTTGCTAGAGCTTTGCCAATGTCAAGTATCTCTTCCTTCGACCATGAGAGAGTGTAACTCCTGGATACCATAGGAGTGCTTTGGGTGTATCAAACGTCACAACGTAACTGGGTGACTATAAAGGTGCACTACATGTATCTCCGAAAGTATCTATTGTTTTATGCGGATCGAGACTGGGATTTGTCACTCCGTGTAAACGGAGAGGTATCTCTGGGCCCACTCGGTAGGACATCATCATATGCGCAATGTGACCAAGGAGTTGATCACGGGATGATGTGTTACGGAACGAGTAAAGAGACTTGCCGGTAACGAGATTGAACAAGGTATTGGATACCGACGATCGAGTCTCGGGCAAGTAACATACCGATAGACAAAGGGAATTGAATACGGGATTGATTAAGTCCTTGACATCGTGGTTCATCCGATGAGATCATCGTGGAACATGTGGGAGCCATCATGGGTATCCAGATCCCGCTGTTGGTTATTGACCGGAGAACGTCTCGGACATGTCTGCATGTCTCCCGAACCCGTAGGGTCTACACACTTAAGGTTCGATGACGCTAGGGTTATAAAGGAAGCTTGTATGTGGTAACCGAATGTTGTTCGGAGTCCCGGATGAGATCCCGGACATCACGAGGAGTTCCGGAATGGTCCGGAGGTAAAGATTTATATATGGGAAGTCCTGTTTTGGTCACCGGAAAAGTTTCGGGCGATATCGGTATTGTACCGGGACCACCGGGAGGGTCCCGGGGGCCCACCAAGTGCGGCCACCTGCCCTATAAGGTTGCGTGGGCCAAGTGTGGGAGGGGACCAGCCCCTAGGAGGGTTGGTACGCCCCCCACAAGGGGGCCAAGGCGCAAGGGAGAGTGGGAGGGGGCAAACCTAGTCCAGATGGGCCTTAAGGCCCATATTGGTGCGCCTCCCTCTCCTCTCCCCCCTTGGCCGCCTCCCCTTTGCCATCTAGGGCTGGCCGCACCCCTTGGGGGTGGGAAACCCTAAAGGGGGCGCAGCCCCCCCTTCCCCCTATATATAGATGAGGTTTGGGGCTGCCATACACACGAGTTCTCTCCCTCTTGGTGCAGCCCTACCTCTCTCCCTACTCCTCCTCTCCCATGGTGCTTGGCGAAGCCCTGCGGGATTGCCACGCTCCTCCATCACCACCACGCTGTTGTGCTGCTGTTGGATGGAGTCTTCCTCAACCTCTCCCTCTCTCCTTGCTGGATCAAGGCGTGGGAGACGTCACCGGGCTGTACGTGTGTTGAACGCGGAGGTGCCGTGCGTTCGGCACTTGATCATCGGTGATTTGAATCACGACGAGTACGACTCCATCAACCCCATTCACTTGAACGCTTCCGCTTAGCGATCTACAAGGGTATGTAGATGCACTCTCTTTCTACTCGTTGCTGGTCTCTCCATAGATAGATCTTGGTGACACGTAGGAAAATTTTGAATTTCTGCTACATTCCCCAACAGAGCTCCTGGGGGGATTTATAGACCAACCCCCCAGGAGTACAATGGTAATGTTACAAGTCGGTGGGCCCGTATTGTCGGTGTCCGGGAACCCGGGCTGGGTCCCGCTGAGGGCTCATGGTTCGCCGGGTTCTCCTAGGTGTGGGCCCTGCATGCCTAGGGGAACTGTGTGCCGTCTTGTTGATCGTCAGGGCATGGCCGAGTTGAGTTGTGTACAGTGCTCTCCGTCAGGCTGCCACTTGCTGTCGTCAGCGGTGAGGGCGGGAGCACTGTAGCCACGCCGGCCCTGGTCAGCGGGTAGGTGAGGGGCACTGTTGCCTCATTCCTGCTGACCAGAGGCATGGGCGGGGCACTATTGCCTTGGTCATCGCTGATTGAAGACTCGTCCCATCGTACGGCCTGGATGGGACGGGGGCTGACCCGTGGCCGAATTGCGGAGCACGCCACGGGTGGAGCTGGCTTGTTGAGGAAGCCTTGGTTGCGACGGGTTGGGTCATCTTGCGCCAGTTGCTGAGGCCGGGTCGATGTACCTTGCTGGGTCGGAGAGTTTGGCCGGGTTGCGGGCCTGGTCGGGTCGAGCGACCTAACCGGGCGCGTGCCGGTTTGAGGGGCGGTGAGGGCCCCGCTATTTTTGAAGAGGATCCAGGTTCCGTTGCCTGCCCGGGGTTCATCCCCCCGACAATAGTCCCCGAAGCTATGAAGGTCCGCCGTCTTCAGATGAGTGGGCCTTCGCAGTTTCCCCCTTAAGCAAGGCGGATTCTGCGAGCGCCGGGTCCGGCAACACCCACTGTGTGCTGGTTTTCTCGGAAACCGAATTGCGGCACCCCGGCCATGGCGGGAACAGAGGGGTCCGTCGAATCTTGGGGCAATCCCTCGGGCTTCGCGCGGGCGCCACGTGGTGCCCAGAAGTCGGAGGGGCCTGACAGGCCACGCGCATGACAGGACTGGGTGACGGGCTGGGGCCCGTCGCCGTGCGCCCTTGGCCCACACGCGCGGATTTATTGTGCCGTCCGGGGGCCGGTTGCACTTCCCCGGGCAGTTACTGCGCGTGTACGTGCGCACTTATTGCGGGGTAGTGGAACGGGTGCGTGCAGACAATCCCACTCCCCCACGTTTGAACCGAGGGTTATAAATTGAGGGGGGCAAGGGGGCGGCGGACATTATTCCCGCTCGCGCCCTCCTATCCCCCTATTCTTGCCCTGCTCTACGCAACCGATGCACAGCTGCGCCCGCTTCCCCGAGCAGGACTTCCTCCATCGTCCATCTTCTTTCTCCTTCTTTTGTCCATGGCGCTGCCGTCGGGCTCCTGGATGGGCTCGAACGTCACCCCCGGGGACATCATCCAGCTTCGGGCGTCGCGACGCCTGCCGCGGGAGACGGACGTCGGCGTTTGCCTACCGCGCAGTGAGCAGAGGCCTCGGCCCGAGGGGCAGGAGCGCCTGGTCTTCCTCATGCACTTCGAGCGTGGGTTCGGGCTGCCAGCGAGCACCTTCTTCCGCGCGTTCCTGGAGTTCTTCGGGATCCAGCCGCATCATCTTGGCACTGACGCCATCGTCCAGCTCTCCGGCTTCGTCACCCTCTACGAGGGGTACCTGGGGGTCGAGCCCACGATCGACCTCTGGGCGCGCTTCTTCTCCTTGAAGCAGCAGGGCCCATCGGCCAGGGAGTTCGCCGACTGTGGCGCCACCGTTATCTCGACGCGGTCGGGAGCGAATTTCCCCAAGATCCCGCTAGAGGATTCTGCCAAGAAGTGGCAGAACCCCTTCTTCTACGCCCACAATCTTGGTGCGGACAACATCAAACTTCCGCTCTTCGCCATAGCGCCACCACGGGCGAAGACGAACCGGGGCTACTTGCTCCGGCGCCCATCGCAGGAGATCGTCAACCTCTGCGAGCGGGTGACGGTGATGAGGACGCAGGAGGGGCTCACTGATACGTCCATTTTGCATCATGCTTTTATATCAATATTTATTGCATTATGGGCTATTATTACACATTATATCTCAATACTTATGGCTATTCTCTCTTATTTTACAAGGTTTACCATGAAGAGGGGGAATGCCGGCAGCTGGAATTCTGGCTGGAAAAGGAGCAAACGTTGGAAACCTATTCTGCACAGCTCCAAAAGCCCTGAAACTCCACGAAACAACTTTTTGGAATTATTAAGAATTTCTGAGCGAAAGAAATACACTAGGGGGCCCACACCCTGTCCAGGAGACAGGGGGGCGCCCCCCCTATAGGGCGCGCCCCCTATCTCCTGGGCCCCCTAGTGGGCCTCCGGTGTCCATCTTCTGCTATATCATCACTTTTACCCTGGAAAAAATCGTGGGCAAGCTTACGGGACGAAACTCCGCCGCCACGAGGCGGAACCAATCTAGGGCTCTGGCGGAGCTGTTTTGCCGGGGACACTTCCCTCCGGGAGGGGGAAATCATCACCAACGTTATCACCAACGATCCTCTCATCGGGAGGAGGTCAATCTCCATCAACATCTTCACCAGCACCATCTCCTCTCAAAACCCTAGTTCATCTCTTGTATCCAATCTTGTATCAAAACCACAAATTGGTACCTGTGGGTTGCTAGTAGTGTTGATTACTCCTTGTAGTTGATGCTAATTGGTTTACTTGGTGGAAGATCATATGTTCAGATCCTTTATGCATATTATTACTCCTCTGATTATGAACATGAATATGCTTTGTGAATAGTTACGTTTGTTCCTGAGGACATGGGTGAAGTCTTGCTATTAGTAGTCATGTGAATTTGGTATTCGTTCGATATTTTGATGAGATGTATGTTGTTTTTTCCTCTAGTGGTGTTATGTGAATGTCGACTACATGACACTTCACCATTATTTGGGCCTAGAGGAAGGCATGGGGAAGTAATAAGTAGATGATGGGTTGCTAGAGTGACAGAAGCTTAAACCCTAGTTTATGAGTTGCTTCGTTAGGGGCTGATATGGATCCATATGTTTAATGTTGTGGTTAGGTTTACCTTAATACTTCTTTTGTATTTGTGGACGCTTGCAATAGGGGTTGATCATAAGTGGGATGCTTGTCCAAGTAAGGGCAGTACCCAAGTACTGGTCCACCCACATATCAAATTATCAAAGTACCGAACGCGAATCATATGAACGTGATGAAAACTAGCTTGACGATAATTCCCATGTGTCCTCGGGAGCTCCTTCCTCATTATTAGAAATTGTACAGGCTTATCCTTTGCTACATAAAGGATTGGGCCACCTTGCTGCACTTTATTTACTTTATTTACTTGTTACTCGTTACTATTTATCTTATCACGAAACTATCTATCATCTACAATTTCAGTGCTTGCAGAGAAAACCTTACTGAAAACTGCTTATCATTTCCTTCTGCTCCTCGTTGGTTTCGACACTCTTACTTATCGAAAGGACTACGATTGATCCCCTACACTTGTGGGTCATCACTCACCGGCACCGACCTCCTTGCCGCATTCATCATGCGCGGGTCCTTCCGCTTCAGAGGCACTCCTGCCTCATCGACGAAATGACCGGCCTTCAAGACCCCAACTGCATGGGGTCAATGCGGCTGTCTGCGGAGTAGATTGCACGCGATGTGAATGACATCTCCAAGGCCAACCTTGGAGAGGACTGGCGGTTCGGCAAGGCACCGTACAGCGAGTCAAACCCGGCGCGGTAGGTCAGTGTCTGGTCGTCTTACTTTGCTGCCGCACACCTTCTCATCCGTCCTGACGCGACACGGGAGATACTTCTGAACATGATTCGACATTCTTATGCCCGATCTCCATCGTAGGTGGCATCGGTGGCGCCAGAGGAGCCCGCGGCCCATGGCGTGGAGTAGGTAAGTCCTGTGCTTTTTTCTCTCTTCATGTGTCTTGAATTGCTGACCGTGGCACGGTGCGGGCGATGCTGATGCCGGTTGTTGGAGCAGCGGCGTTGGGCGGGGGAGGCAGCGATGCGGGCGGAGCCGGGTCCTCGCATGGGGCGGCGCCGAGCCGCCCGCATGGGAAAGACAGTGTCGCGCCGCGACCCCGGGCCCTAAAGCGCCCGGCGGACCCGACATGGGCCGGGAGGCCGGCCAAAAAGAAGCTGCTAGCTAATCCATTTGCAGGAGATGGAACATTGCATCCCGATTCACACCTTATCTTTGTGGATGAAGTTTGTGGATTATTTAAGCTTGCAGGTATTCCCGATGGTATTGTCAAAAGGAAGGTCTTCCCTTTATCTTTGAAGGGAGATGCATTGACATGGTATAGGCTATGTGATGATATGAGATCTTGGAATTATAAGTGATTGAAGTTGGAATTTCACCAGAAGTTCTATCCTATGGATCTTGTTCATCGTGATCGTAATTACATATATAATTTCTGGCCTCGCGAAGGAGAAAGCATCGCTCAAGCTTGGGGGAGGCTTAAGTCAATGTTATATTCATGCCCCAATCATGAGCTCTCTCTGGAAATGATTATTCAGAATTTTTGTGCTCGGCTTTCTCTTGATAATCGCAACCTGCTCGATACTTCCTGTGCTGGTTCTTATATGCTGAAGACTATTGATTTCAAATGGGACTTATTGGAAAGAATTAAACGCAACTCTGAAGATTGGGGTTCCGACGATGGTAAGGAGTCAGGTATGACACCTAAATTCTATTGTGTCAAATCTTTTATGGATACCGATGCTTTTCGTGGATTTAGCGCTAAGTATGCACTTGACTCTGAGATAGTAGCTACTTTCTGTGAATCTTTTGCTACTCACATTGATCTCCCTAAAGAGAAGTGGTTTAAATATAATTCTCCTGTTGAAGTGAAAGTAATTGCACCTATTACAGTCGAAGAAAAGACTATTACCTATAGTGATCCTATTGTTCCTACTGCTTATGTTGAAAAACCTCCTTTTCCTGTTAGGATAAAGGATCATGCTAAAGCTTCGACTGTTGTTCGTAAGAGTAATACTAGGACTTATACACCTCCTGAGAAAATTAATGTTGAAATCAGTATTGCTATGGTTAAAGATCTCTTGGATGAGGATTTAGATGGGCATGTTATTTTTTTCTGTGGTGAGTCTGCTAATATTGCTAGGCCAGATACTAAGACGCATAGACCTATCGTAGGCATGCCTGTTATTTCTGTTAAAATAGGAGATCATTGTTATCATGGTTTATGTGATATGGGTGATAGTGCTAGTGCTATACCCTATGATCTATATAAAGAAATTATGCATGACATTGCACCCATTGAATTAGAAGACATTGATGTTACTATTAAGCTTGCTAATAGGGACACCATTAAACCCTTTGGGATTGTTAGAGATGTCGAAGTTTTGTGTGGGAAGGTTAAATACCCTGCTGATTTCCTTGTTCTTAGTTCCTCACAAGATGATTTTTGTCCCATTATTTTTGGTAGACCCTTCTTGAATACAGCTAGTGCTAAGATTAATTGTAAAAAGAATATTGTCACTGTTGGCATAGATGGTATGTCTCATGAGTTTAATTTCGCTAAGTTTAGTAGACAACCTCGTGAAAGGGAACCACCTAGTAAGGATGAAATTATTGGTCTTGCTTCCATTGTTGTTCCTCCAACTGATCCGTTAGAACAATATTTGCTAGACCATGAAAACGATATGTTTATGAAGGAAAGAAGGGAAATAGATGAAGTGTTCCTTAAACAGGAACCTATGCTGAAACATAACCTTCCCGTTGAAATTCTTGGGGATCCCCCTCCACCCAAGGGTGATCCCGTATTTGAACTTAAACCATTACCCGATAATCTTAAGTATGCTTATCTTGATGAAAAAGAAATATATCCTGTTATTATCAGTGCTAACCTTTTAGAGAAAGAAGAAGAAAGATTATTGAAAACTCTGAAGAAGCACTGAGCTGCTATTGGATATACTCTAGATGATCTTAAGGGCGTTAGTCCCATGTTATGTCAACACAAAATTACATTGGAGGACGATGCCAAACCAGTTAGAGATCCTCAAAGACGATTAAATCCCAAGATGAAGGAAGTGGTAAGAAAGGAGATACTAAAGCTCCTTGAGGCAGGTATTATTTATCCCGTTGCTGATAGTGAATGGGTAAGCCCTGTCCATTGTGTCCCTAAAAAGGGAGGTATTACCGTTATTCCTAATGATAAAGATGAATTGATCCTGCAAAGAATTATTACAGGTTATAGGATGGTAATTGATTTCCGTAAGTTAAATAAAGCTACTAAGAAGGATCATTACCCCTTACCTTTTATTAATCAAATGCTAGAAAGACTATCCAAACACACACATTTCTGCTTTTTAGATGGTTATTCTGGTTTCTCTCAGATACCTGTGTCAGCGAAGGATCAATCTAAAACTACTTTTACTTACCCTTTTGGTACTTTTGCTTATAGACGTATGCCTTTTGGTTTATGTAATGCACTTGCTACCTTTCAAAGATGCATGATGGCTATATTCTCTGATTTTTGTGAAAAGATTTGTGAGATATTCATGGATGACTTCTCCGTCTATGGATCCTCTTTTGATGATTGTTTGAGCAACCTTGGTCGTTGCAGAGATGCGAAGACACTAGTCTCGTCTTGAATTGGGAAAAGTGTCACTTTATGGTTAATGAAGGCATTGTCTTGAGGCACAAGATCTCCGAGAGAGGTATTGAAGTTGATAAAGCCAAAGTTGATGCTATTGAAAAGATGCCATGTCCCAAGGCCATAAAAGGTATAAGAAGTTTCCTTGGTCATGCCGGTTTTTATAGGAGGTTCATTAAGGACTTTTCTAAAATCTCTAGGCCTCTGACTAATTTATTGCAAAAAGATATTCCTTTTGTCTTTGATGATGATTATGTAGAAGCATTTGAAACAATTAAGAAAGCTTTGATCACTGCACCTATTGTTCAGCCACCTGATTGGAATTTACCTTTTGATTTTATGTGTGATGCTAGTGATTATACTATACGACGCTCTTCCTCCAAGCCTCTTCGAAACGATTCTTCGAGCCGCCGTTGCCGCCTAAGACAATCTTGGTATTGGTCCTTTTTGACATCTTCTGGCACTTCAAGATCTATCCACGTGAAGTACTTGCATAGAGGAGGCGGTGACTGCATAAATTTTTTTTGTTAGGGTTGACACACATTTGAGAGTAACATTTTACTTCTCGAGCTTACCGGTGGTTGGTCATAGGCGTTAGTTGGAAGTGCACGATCATAATCATAGTTCCGGCATACAAAATATCTCCACCCTTCCGTCCATGATTTCATTCAGTCGATGGACACCTTCACCTTGCAAACATCTCCACACCAACATGGCGGGATGTTGACATCTTTCTCCTTCACCTTGTCCAAAGATGTGTCCTCCCACTTGTTCAGCATGTCTTCTTTGTTAGCACATGGTGGCCTCGTCATGGAACTGGATGAAGCCATGCCTACAAAACCAAGAATTCTTGGTTAACCCTAACCCCCACTTAACAATAACCACAACCCTAACCATAGCATAACCCTAACACTAACATCAAACACACATAACCCTAACCCTAGCATACTATGAAACCTAACCATACCAAATTAGCAAAGAAACATAACATGATTCAACACAAATTTCCAAATCCAAGCAAAAACTAGGGTTTCCCCAAACTAGCAAGATTTGAGCAAATGTGACAATTCCTATGGATGAAAATAAGGGGATCGGAGGAGATTACCTTAAGGGAGGGGTTGGCTTCGAAATCCACGGTCAAATACTCCGGACCCGAGAAGGATTTGAGACGGGGAGAGAGGAGGGCAGAGGGGAGGCACTGAGCTTCGGGTTTGTGTGGGGGGTGGGGGTGTGTGGGGTGGGGATGGGTGGGAGGGAGTTGGTGCAGCCTAATAGATGTCCAGGTGTGCAGCGCCTAAGGGCAAGGCGCCACACTATACAGTGCAGCGCCTTGCCCTTAGGCGCTGCACACCTGGACATGCCAGTCCAGAGAGCAACAGAACCGTTCCAGTAGCTTTTCCAACCCAAAAATTGATAAGTCAGTGTGCAACGCCTATGGGAAAGGCGTTGCATTCTACTGTGCAGCGCTGATGTCACACCCTAGCTAGTTCATGCATTATAGTGCTTGCATCATGTTTACCTTTCATCAGAAACTAGAAACGGGGATGACAGAACCCCCAGCACCCCCTGAAACCAACTAGGGTTTACTAAAAATATTTCCAATGAACCTGAAATGCCCTTCTAAAATGTCCATCATTTTTGTCTTGGTCCAGAACCTCTGCCAAAAGTGATGCACAAATTTCTAGGTCATCCTAAGGTCACTGGATTAAATCTTTAGTTATTTGAGTTTGGGCATTTAAATAATATAAAATATTTCAAATGCTCAAATAATCCCAAACTAAAATGTTCCATGCTGGATATATTCCAAACAGTGGCCATGTGCAGTTTGGTGATTTTTGGAGATGCCTAAGCATTTTTAGAAATGCAACAAACTTACAGAAATAAAATAAAACAGAAATAATGGAAAACCCCACTTACCAGGCCAAACCCACGCCCCGGCCCACCTGGCGGCCCAGCACTGTGCTGGCCCACGCCAGCCAGTTGCTTCGTCCCCGCCAGGCAG
This sequence comes from Triticum aestivum, assembly GCF_018294505.1. Classification (NCBI taxonomy): domain Eukaryota; kingdom Viridiplantae; phylum Streptophyta; class Magnoliopsida; order Poales; family Poaceae; genus Triticum; species Triticum aestivum. The sequence continues at coordinate 480,910,964 of NC_057795.1, forward strand.
GCAGGGAGGTGACGCCGACGAGCGCGAGCTCGCCACGACGCCACCTACTTGCCGCTTCGCCGCTGGACGAGCTGGACGACCTCCACATCACGCCCTCGACCCTCTGGACACGTCCATTCGCCCCCATCGCCTATCCCTCACTCCCCTCAACCATGGTTGACACTACCGCAGTCACGCCGCCGTTGTAGTCATAGCCACCGCCATCTCTGCACCACCCGACTGTGTCCACGAGCTCCGCCACCGTCCTCTCCGTCGAGCAGGCCGAGCCCCGAGCGCTCGCATGCCCCGAAGCCACCACATCGACCTTGCCCGACTCCGCCACCGTCGGAGATCCCCTTCACCGTCACCGTCGCAGCAGTTCGTCCCCGACCGCGCGTCCCAGCTCATCGTCTTCGCCGTGAGCTTCTGCCCCTCCCCATCCTCTCCGTTCTCCCTCTCGAGCCCCGTACCGACTGCACGTAGCTCACCCGCACGCGTCGCCGCCAAGTGATACGTCTCCAACGTATCTACTTTTCCAAGCACTTTTGCCCTTGTTTTGGACTCTAACTTGCATGATTTGAATGAAACTAACCCGGACTGACGGTGTTTTTAGCAGAACTACCATGATGTTGTTTTATGTGTAGAAAAGAGAAGTTCTCGGAATGTCCTGGAAATCCACGGAGGCACTTTTTGGAATTAATAAGAGTTTTTGGCGAAAGAATTAATGCCAGGGGGCCCATAGCCTGTCCACGAGACAGGGGGCGCCCCCCTTAGGGCGCGGCCTCCTATCTCGTGGGCCCCCTGGACCTCCTTCGACCTCAACTCCAACTCCATATATTACGTCTCGGGGAGAAAAAAATTAGAGAGAAAGTTTCATCGCGTTTTACGACACGGAGCCGCCGCCAAGCCCTAATCTCTCTCGGGAAGGCTGATCTGGAGTCCGTTCGGGGCTCCGGAGAGGGGGATTCGTCGCCGTCATCATCATCAACCATCCTCCATCACCAATTTCATGATGCTCACCACTATGCGTGAGTAATTCCATCGTAGGCTTGCTGGACGGTGATGGCTTGGATGAGATTTACCATGTAATCAAGTTAGTTTTGTTGGGGTTTGATCCCTAGTATCCACTATGTTCTGTGATTGATGTTGCTATGACTTTGCCATGCTTAATGCTTGTCACTAGGGCCCGAGTGCCATGATTTCAGATCTGAACCTATTATGTTTTCATGAATATATGTGTGTTCTTGATCCTATCTTGCAAGACTATAGTCACCTATTATGTGTTATGATCAGACAACCCCGAAGTGACAATAATCGGGATACTTCTCGGTGATGACCGTAGTTTGAGGAGTTCATGTATTCACTATGTGTTAATGCTTTGGTCCAGTTCTCTATTAAAAGGAGGCCTTAATATCCCTTAGTTTCCGCTAGGACCCCGCCATGGGAGGGTAGGACAAAAGACGTCATACAAGTTCTTTTTCATAAGCACGTATGACTATTTACGGAATACATGACTACATCACATTGATGAATTGGAGCTAGTTCTATATCACCCTATGTGAAGGAAATATGCCCTAGAGGCAATAATAAAGTTATTATTTATTTCCTCATATCATGATAAATGTTTATTATTCATGCTAGAATTGTATTAACCGGAAACATGATACACGTGTGAATACATAGACAAACATAAAGTCACTAATATGCCTCTACTTGACTAGCTCATTAATCAAAGATGGTTATGTTTCCTAACCATAAACATGTGTTGTCATTTGATTAATGGGATCACATCATTAGGAGAATGATGTGATTGACATGACCCATTCCGTTAGCCTAGCACTTGATCGTTTAGTATGTTGCTATTGCTTTCTTCATGACTTATACAAAGTTCCTGCAACTATGAGATTGTGCAACTCACGTTTACCGGAAGAACACTTTGTGTGCTACCAAACGTCACAACGTAACTGGGTGATTATAAAGGTGCTCTACAGGTGTTTCTGAAGGTACATGTTGGGTTGGCATAATTCGAGATTAGGTTTTGTCACTCCGATTGTCGGAGAGGTATCTCTGGGCCCTCTCGGTAATACTCATCACCTAAGCCTTGCAAGCATTGTAACTAATGAGTTAGTTATAAGATGATGTGTTACAGAACGAGTAAAGAGACTTGCCAGTAACGAGATTGAACTAGGTATTGGATACCGACGATCAAATCTCGGGCAAGTAACATACCGATGACAAAGGGAACAACGTATGTTGTTATGCGGTTTGACCGATAAAGATCTTCGTAGAATATGTAGGAACCAATATGGGCATCCAGGTTCCGCTATTGGTTATTGACCGAGAATAGTTCTAGGTCATGTCTACATAGTTCTCGAACCCGTAGGGTCCGCACGCTTAACGTTACGATGACAGTTTTATTATGAGTTTACAAGTTTTGATGTACCGAAGTTTGTTCGAAGTCCCGGATGTGATCACGGACATGACGAGGAGTCTCGAAATGGTCGAGACATAAAGATTGATATATTGGACGACTATATTCGGACACTGGAAGTGTTCCGGGTGATTTCGGAGAAAACCGGAGTGCCGGAGGGTTACCGGAACCCCCCCGGAGAGTTAATGGGCCACATGGGCCTTGGTGGGAAGAGAGAGGGGCGGCCAGGAAGGGCCGCGCGCCCCCTCTCCCTCTGGTCCAAATTGGACTAGGAGGGGGGGGGGGCGGCGCCCCCCTCTTTCCTTCCCCTCCTCCCCCCCTTGCTTCCCCTCCTAGTAGGAGTAGGAAAGGAGGAGTCCTACTCCTACTAGGAGGAGGACTCCTCCTCCTGGCGCGCCCAACAAGGGCCGGTCGGCCTCCCCCCTCCCTCCTTTATATACGGGGGCAGGGGGCACCCCATGGACACACAAGTTGATCTACGGATCGTTCCTTAGCCGTGTGCGGTGCCCCCCTCCACCATATTCCACCTCGGTCATATCATCGCGGAGTTTAGGCGAAGCCCTGCGCCGGTAGAACATCATCATTATCACCACGCCGTCGTGCTGACGGAACTCTTCCCCGAAGCTTTGATGGATCGGAGCCCGGGGATCGTCATCGAGCTGAACGTGTGCTGAACTCGGAGGTGCCGTACGTTCGGTGCTTGGATCGGTCGGATTGAAGACGTATGACTACATCAACCGTGTTGTCATAATGCTTTCGCTTACGGTCTACGAGGGTACGTGGACGAACACTCTCCCCTCTCATTGCTATGCCATCACCATGATCTTGCGTGTGCGTAGGAATTTTTTTGAAATTACTACGTTCCCTAACAGTGGCATCCGAGCCTGGTTTTATGCGTAGATGTCATATGCACGAGTAGAACACAAGTGAGTTGTGGGCGATATAAGTCATACTGCTTACCGGCATGTCATACTTTGGTTCGGCGGTATTGTGAGATGAAGCGGCCCGGACCGACATTACGCGTAGGCTTACGCGAGACTGGTTTCACCGCTATGAGCACTCGTTGCTTAAAGGTGACCGGCGGGTGTCTGTCTCTCTCACTTTAGCTGAATCGAGTGTGGCTACGCCCGGTCCTTGCGAAGGTTAAAACAGCACCAACTTGACAAACTATCGTTGTGGTTTTTGATGCGTAGGTAAGAACGGTTCTTGCTAAGCCCATAGCAGCCACGTAAAACTTGCAACAACAAAGTAGAGGACGTCTAACTTGTTTTTGCAGGGCATGTTGTGATGTGATATGGTCAAGACGTGATGCTATATTTTATTATATGAGATGATCATGTTTTGTAACCGAAGTTATCGGCAACTGGCAGGAGCCATATGGTTGTCGCTTTATTGTATGAAATGCAAACACCCTGTAATTGCTTTACTTTATCACTAAGCGGTAGCGATAGTCGTAGAAGCAATAGTTGGCGAGACAACAACGATGCTACGATGAAGATCAAGGTGTCGCGCCAGTGACGATGGTGATCATGATGGTGCTTCGGAGATGGAGATCACAAGCACAAGATGATGATGGCCATATCATATCACTTATATTGATTGCATGTGATGTTTATCCTTTATGCATCTTATCTTGCTTTGATTGACAGTAGCATTTTAAGATGATCTCTCACTAAAATTATCAAGAAGTGTTCTCCCTGAGTATGCACCGTTGCCAAAGTTCGTCGTGCCCAGACACCACGTGATGATCGGGTGTGATAAGCTCTACGTCCATCTACAACGGGTGCAAGCCAGTTTTGCACGCGCAGAATACTCAGGTTAAACTTGACGAGCCTAGCATATGCAGATATGGCCTCGGAACACGGAGACCGAAAGGTCGAGCGTGAATCATATAGTAGATATGATCAACATAGTGATGTTCACCATTGAAAACTACTCCATCTCACGTGATGATCGGTTATGGTTTAGTTGATTTGGATCACGTGATCACTTAGATGACTAGAGAGATGTCTGTCTAAGTGGGAGTTCTTAAGTAATATGATTAATTGAACTTCAATTTATCATGAACTTAGTACCTGATAGTATTTTGCTTGTCTATGTTTGTTTGTAGATAGATGGCTCGTGCTGTTGTTCCGTTGAATTTTAATGCGTTCCTTGAGAAAGCAAAGTTGAAAGATGATGGTAGCAATTACACGGACTGGGTCCGTAACCTGAGGATTATCCTCATTGCTGCACAGAAAAGTTACGTCCTGGAAGCACCGCTGGGTGCCAGGCCTGCTGCTGATGCAACTGACGACGTTAAGAACGTCTGGCAGAGCAAAGCTGATGACTACTCTATAGTTCAGTGTGCCATGCTTTACGGCTTAGAACCGGGTCTTCAACGATGTTTTGAATGTCATGGAGCATATGAGATGTTCCAGGAGTTGAAGTTAATATTTCAAGCAAATGCCCGGATTGAGAGATATGAAGTCTCCAATAAGTTCTACAGCTGCAAGATGGAGGAGAATAGTTCTGTTAGTGAGCATATACTCAAAATGTCTGGGTATAATAATCACTTGATTCAACTGGGAGTTAATCTTCCGGATGATAGCGTCATTGACAGAATTCTCCAATCACTGCCACCAAGATACAAGAGCTTTGTGATGAACTATAATATGCAAGGGATGAACAAGACTATTCCCGAGCTCTTCGCAATGCTAAAAGCTGCGGAGGTAGAAATCAAGAAGGAGCATCAAGTGTTGATGGTCAACAAGACCACTAAAAAAAAAAAAAAGGGCAAAGGGAAGAAGAAGGGGAACTTCAAGAAGAACAGCAAGCAAGTTGCTGCTCAAGAGAAGAAACCCAAGTCTGGACCTAAGCCTGAAACTGAGTGCTTCTACTGCAAGCAGACTGGTCACTGGAAGCGGAACTGCCCCAAGTATTTGGCGGATAAGAAGGATGGCAAAGTGAACAAAGGTATATGTGATATACATGTTATTGATGTGTACCTAACTAGAGCTCGTAGTAGCACCTGGGTATTTGATACTGGTTCTGTTGCTAATATTTGCAACTCGAAACAGGGACTACGGAATAAGCGAGCACTGGCCAAGGACGAGGTGACGATGCGCGTGGGAAACGGTTCCAAAGTCGATGTGATCGCGGTCGGCACGCTACCTCTACATCTACCTTCGGGATTAGTTTTAGACCTGAATAATTGTTATTTGGTGCCAGCGTTGAGCATGAACATTATATCTGGATCTTGTTTGATGCGAGACGGTTATTCATTTAAATCAGAGAATAATGGTTGTTCTATTTATATGAGTAATATCTTTTATGGTCATGCACCCTTGAAGAGTGGTCTATTTTTATTAAATCTCGATAGTAGTGATACACATATTCATAGTGTTGAAACCAAAAGATGCAGAGTTAATAATGATAGTGCAACTTATTTGTGGCACTGCCGTTTGGGTCATATCGGTGTAAAGCGCATGAAGAAACTCCATACTGATGGACTTTTGGAATCACTTGATTATGAATCACTTGGTACTTGCGAACCGTGCCTTATGGGCAAGATGACTAAAACGCCGTTCTCCGGAACTATGGAGCGAGCAACTGATTTGTTGGAAATCATACATACTGATGTTTGTGGCCCAATGAATGTTGAGGCTCGCGGCGGGTATCGTTATTTTCTCACCTTCACAGATGATTTGAGCAGATATGGTTATATCTACTTGATGAAACACAAGTCTGAAACATTTGAAAAGTTCAAAGAATTTCAGAGTGAAGTGGAAAATCATCGTAACAAGAAAATAAAGTTTCTATGATCGGATCGTGGAGGAGAATATTTGAGTTATGAGTTTGGCCTACACTTGAAACAACGTGGAATAGTTTCGCAACTCATGCCACCTGGAACACCACAACGAAATGGTGTGTCCGAACGTCGTAATCGTACTTTACTGGATATGGTGCGATCTATGATGTCTCTTACTGATTTACCGCTATCGTTTTGGGGTTATGCTTTAGAGACAGCCGCATTCACGTTAAATAGGGCACCATCAAAATCCGTTGAGATGACGCCTTATGAACTGTGGTTTGGCAAGAAACCAAAGTTGTCGTTTCTTAAAGTTTGGGGCTGTGATGCTTATGTGAAGAAACTTCAACCAGATAAGCTCGAACCTAAATCGGAGAAATGTGTCTTCATAGGATACCCAAAAGAGACTATTGGGTACACCTTCTATCACAGATCCGAAGGCAAGACATTCGTTGCTAAGAATGGATCCTTTCTAGAGAAGGAGTTTCTCTCGAAAGAAGTGAGTGGGAGGAAAGTAGAACTTGATGAGATAACTGTATCTACTCCCTTATTGGAAAGTAGTTCATCACGAGAACCGGTTCCTGTGACAACTACACCAATTAGTGAGGAAGCTAATGATAATGATCATGAAACTTCAGATCAAGTTTCTATTGAACCTCGTAGGTCTACCAGAGTAAGATCCGCACCAGAGTGGTATGGTAATCCTATTCTGGAAGTCATGTTACTTGACCATGATGAACCTACGAACTATGAGGAAGCGATGATGAGCCCGGATTCCGCAAAATGGCTAGAAGCCATGAAATCTGAGATGGGATCCATGTATGAAAACAAAGTATGGACTTTGGTTGACTTTCCCGATGATCGGCAAGCCATTGAGAATAAATGGATCTTTAAGAAGAAGACTGACGCTGATGGTAATATAACTGTCTATAAAGCTCGACTTGTTGCAAAAGGTTTTCGACAAGTTCAAGGGGTTGACTACGATGAGACTTTCTCACCCATAGCGATGCTTAAGTCCGTCCGAATCATGTTAGCTATTGCTGCATTTCATCATTATGAAATTTGGCAAATGGATGTCAAGACTGCATTCTTGAATGGATTTCTAGAAGAAGAGTTGTATATGATGCAGCCGGAAGGTTTTGTTGATCCAAAAGGTGCTGACAAAGTGTGCAAGCTCCAACGTTCCATTTATGGACTGGTGCAAGCATCTCAGAGTTGGAATAAACGCTTTGATAGTGTGATCAAAGCATATGGTTTTATACAGACCTTTGGAGAAGCCTGTATTTACAAGAAAGTGAGTGGGAGCTCTGTAGCATTTCTAATTTTATATGTAGATGACATATTATTAATTGGAAATGATATAGAATTTCTGGATAGCATAAAAGGATACTTGAATAAAAGTTTTTCAATGAAAGACCTCGGTGAAGCTGCTTACATATTGGGCATCAAGATCTATAGAGATAGATCAAGACGCTTAATAGGACTTTCACAAAGCACATACCTTGACAAAATTTTGAAAAAGTTCAAAATGGATCAGGCAAAGAAAGGATTCTTGCCTGTGCTACAAGGTGTGAAGTTGAGTCAAACTCAATGCCCGACCACAGCAGAAGATAGAGAGAAAATGAAAAATGTTCCCTATGCTTCAGCCATAGGCTCTATCATGTATGCAATGCTGTGTACCAGACCTAACGTATGCTTAGCAATAAGCTTGGCAGGAAGGTACCGAAGTAATCTAGGAGTGGATCACTGGACAGCGGTCAAGAACATCCTGAAATACCTGAAAAGGACTAAGGATATGTTTCTCGTATATGGAGGTGACAAAGAGCTAGTCGTAAACGGTTACGTCGATGCAAGCTTTGACACTGATCCGGACGATTCTAAATCGCAAACCGAATACGTGTTTTTATTAAACGGTGGAGCTGTAAGTTGGTGCAGTTCTAAACAAAGCGTCGTAGCGGGATCTACATGTGAAGCGGAGTACATAGCTGCTTCAGAAGCAGCAAATGAAGGAGTCTGGATGAAGGAGTTCATTTCCGATCTAGGTGTCATACCTAGTGCATCGGGACCAATGAAGATCTTTTGTGACAATACTGGTGCAATTGCCATGGCAAAGGAATCCAGATTTCACAAGAGGACCAAGAACATCAAGAGACGCTTCAATTCCATTCGGGACCAAGTCCAAGTGGGAGACATAGAGATATGCAAGATACATACGGATCTGAATGTTGCAGACCCGTTGACTAAGCCTCTCTCACGACCAAAACATGATCAGCACCAAGACTCCATGGGTGTTAGAATCATTACTATGTAATCTAGATTATTGACTCTAGTGCAAGTGGGAGACTGAAGGAAATATGCCCTAGAGGCAATAATAAAGTTATTATTTATTTCCTCATATCATGATAAATGTTTATTATTCATGCTAGAATTGTATTAACCAGAAACATGATACACGTGTGAATACATAGACAAACATAAAGTCACTAGTATGCCTCTACTTGACTAGCTCATTAATCAAAGATGGTTATGTTTCCTAACCATAGACATGTGTTGTCATTTGATTAATGGGATCACATCATTAGGAGAATGATGTGATTGACATGACCCATTCCGTTAGCCTAGCACTTGATCATTTAGTATGTTGCTATTGCTTTCTTCATGACTTATACAAAGTTCCTACAACTATGAGATTGTGCAACTCACGTCTACCGGAAGAACACTTTGTGTGCTACCAAACGTCACAACGTAACTGGGTGATTATAAAGGTGCTCTACAGGTGTTTCCGAAGGTACATGTTGGGTTGGCATAATTCGAGATTAGGTTTTGCCACTCCGATTGTTGGAGAGGTATCTCTGGGCCCTCTCGGTAATACTCATCACCTAAGCCTTGCAAGCATTGTAACTAATGAGTTATTTATAAGATGATGTGTTACATAACGAGTAAAGAGACTTGCCGGTAACGAGATTGAACTAGGTATTGGATACCGACGATCAAATCTCGGGCAAGTAAAATACCGATGACAAAGGGAACAAGTATGTTGTTATGCGGTTTGACCGATAAAGATCTTCGTAGAATATGTAGGAACCAATATGGGCATCCAGGTTCCGCTATTGGTTATTGACCGAGAATAGTTCTAGGTCATGTCTACATAGTTCTCGAACCCGTAGGGTCCGCACGCTTAACGTTACGATGACAGTTTTATTATGAGTTTACAAGTTTTGATGTACCGAAGTTTGTTCGGAGTCCCGGATGTGATCACAGACATGACGAGGAGTCTCGAAATGGTCGAGACATAAAGATTGATATATTGGACGACTATATTCGGACACCGGAAGTGTTCCGGGTGATTTCGGAGAAAACCGGAGTGCCGGAGGGTTACCGGAACCCCCCCCGGAGAGTTAATGGGCCACATGGGCCTTGGTGGGAAGAGAGAGGGGCGGCCAGGAAGGGCCGCGCGCCCCCTCTCCCTCTGGTCCGAATTGGACTAGGAGGGGGGGGGGGGCGCCCCCCTCTTTCCTTCCCCTCCTCTCCCCCTTCCTTCCCCTCCTAGTAGGAGTAGGAAAGGAGGAGTCCTACTCCTACTAGGAGGAGGACTCCTCCTCCTGGCGCGCCCAACAAGGGCCGGCCGGCCTCCCTCCTCCCTCCTTTATATACGGGGGCAGGGGGCACCCCATAGACACACAAGTTGATCTACGGATCGTTCCTTAGCCGTGTGCGGTGCCCCCCTCCACCATATTCCACCTCGGTCATATCGTCGCGGAGTTTAAGCGAAGCCCTGCGCCGGTAGAACATCATCATCGTCACCACGCCGTCGTGCTGACGAAACTCTTCCCCGAAGCTTTGCTGGATCGGAGCCCGGGATCGTCATCGAGCTGAACGTGTGCTGAACTCGGAGGTGCCGTACGTTCGGTGCTTGGATCGGTCGGATCGTGAAGACGTACGACTACATCAACCGCGTTGTCATAACGCTTCCGCTTACGGTCTACAAAGGTACATGGACGAACACTCTCCCCTCTCGTTGCTATGCCATCACCATGATCTTGCGTGTGCGTAGGAATTTTTTGAAATTACTACGTTCCCTAACACTATGTTATAACTATTGCATGAGGAATCACATCCGGCATAATTATCCATCACTGATCCATTGCCTACGAGCTTTTCATATCTTGTTCTTCGCTTATTTACCTTTCTATTGCTACTATTACAACTACTACAAAACCCCAAAAACATTTATCTTTACTTTTGCTACCGTTACCATTACTACCATACCACTTTTGCTACTAAATACTTTGCTGCAGATACTAAGTTATCCAGGTGTGGTTGAATTGACAACTCAACTGCTAATACTCAAGAATATTCTTTGGCTCCCCTTGTGTCGAATCAATAAATTTGGGTTGAATACTTTTCCCTCGAAAGCTGTTGCGATCCCCTACAGTTGTGGGTTATCAAGACTAATTTCTGGTGCCGTTGCCGGGGAGCATAGCTCTATTCTCTGAGTCACTTGGGATTTATATCTGCTGATCACTATGAAGAACATGAAAGACGCTAAGACCAAGATATTGCCCTCAACTACGAGGGGAGGTAAGGAACTGCCATCTAGCTCTGCACTAGATTCTCCTTCCGTTATTAGTAGGCTTGTGACACCTAAACCTGCTACTGCTATGAATTCTGATATGTCTCATGTTATTGATGATGCCACTTCTGCTATGCATGATGAAACTACTTCTATGCGTGATACTACTTTGCCATTAGGTGAATTTCTAGATAAACAACTTGCTAGAGTTAGGGGGAATGAAAATATTGAAGAACCTATTATTGATGATAGTGATGATGAAGGTTCCCCCAATGATTATGTATTACCTGTTGTTCCTAAGGGTTATGTTATGAATGAAGCAGCTGCTATGGAAATTCTTGCTTGCAATGATAGAAATGATCTTAAGAAATTATTAGCTAAATGGAAGTAGCAGTCTCTTAATGCTAGAATGAAACCCGATCCTGCTTTTGCTACTTCACCTATCTGCGTTATTGATAAGGATTATGAATTCTCTGTTGATCCTGATATTATTACTTTAGTTGAATCTGATCCTTTTTATGGCCTTGAATCTGAAACTGTTGTGGCACATCTTACCAAGTTGAATGATATAGCCACCCTGTTCACTCATGATGAGAAGTCTCGCTATTTATACATCCTTAAGATATTTCCATTCTCATTAAAGGGTGATGCTAAGACTTGGTATAATTCTCTTGCTCCTGGTTGTGTGCATAGTCCCCAGGATATGATTTACTACTTCTCTGCTAAATATGTCCCTGCTCATAAGAAACAAGCTCCCTTGTGGGAAATATATAATTTTGTGCAAATCAAAGAAGAGAGTCTCCCACAAGCTTGGGGGAGGCTTCTCTGGTTACTTAATGCTTTGCCTGATCATCCTCTTAAGAAAAATGAAATACTTGATATCTTTTATAATGGACTAACCGATGCTTCCAAGGACTACTTGGATAGTTGTGTTGGTTGTGTTTTCAGGGAAAGAACAGTCAACGAAGCTGAAATATTATTGAATAATATGTTGACTAATGAAAATAATTGGACTCTTCCTGAGCCAATTCCTGAAGTAATTCCTGAACCAATTGAGCCAACTCCTGAGCCTATTCCTAAACCCACTCCGAAGAAGAGAGGTGTTTTATTTCTCAGTCCTGAAGATATGCAAGAGGCAAAGAAATCAATGAAAGAAAAAGGTATTAAAGCTGAAGATGTTAAGAATTTACCACCTATTGAAGAAATACATGGTCTTAATTTACCGCCTGAAGAACCACATTGTCTTGATAACCCGACACAAGTAGTAAAGGTAAATTCTCTCTACAGATATGATAAAGTTGAAATACCCTCTACTAAATTTCATAGCCCATGCTTAGATGAATTTGATGACTTTATGGTAGACAAGAAAGTTTTAATGCTTATGTTGGTAAAGTGTTAAAGAATAATGCTTTCGAGATAGGACGCGTAGGCGATAATCTGGCTAGAGTTAAAGATGAACTTCACCGCGTTAGCAAATATGCTTCTATGGTTGCTACTCAAGCTGAGCAAGTACTCAAAGCTCAAAATGATTTGCTTGATGAATTGAATAATAAAAATGACTTTGCCGTTAGAGTGGCTACTAGAACTGGTAGAATGACTCAGGAACCTTTGTATCCTGAAGGCCACCCTAAGAGAATCAAGCAAGATTCTTAGAGAAATAATTTAGAGGCACCTAGTTCTTCTAAAAAGAAGAAGAAAAACGATAGAACGTTGCATGCTTCTAGTGAACCTACTGTAGACACACCTGAGAATCCCAATGATATTTCTATTTCTGATGCTGAAACACAATCAGGTGATGAACATGAACCTAGTGATAATGTTAATGATAATGTTCATGTTGATGCTCAACCTAGCAAAGATAATGGTGTAGAGATGGAACCTGCTGTTGATCTTGATAACCCACAATCAAAGAATCAACGTTATGATAAGAGAAATTTTGTTGCTAGGAAGCACGGTAAAGAAAGAGAACAATGGGTTCAGAAACCCATGCCCTTCCCTCCTAAACCATCCAAGTCAAAGGATGATGAGTATTTTGAGCGCTTTGCTGAAATGATTAGACCTATTTTCTTACGTATGCGCTTAACTGATATGCTTAAAGTAAATCCTTATGCTAAGTATATGAAGGATATCATCACAAATAAAAGAAAGATACCGAAAGCTGAAATTTCCACCATGCTTGCTAATTACACTTTTAAGGGTGGAATACCAAAGAAACTTGCAGATCCGGGTGTTCCAACTATACCATGCTCCATTATAAGAAATTATGTCAGAACTGCTTTACGTGATCTTGGAGCCGGTGTTAGTGTTATGCCTCTCTCTTTATATCATAGACTTGAATTGAATAAGTTGACACCTACTGAAATATCTTTGCAAATGGCTGATAAATCAACTGCTATACCTGTCGGTATTTGTGAGGATGTGCCTGTTGTGGTTGCAAATGTCACTATCTTAACGGACTTTGTTATTCTTGATATTCCCGAGGACGATAGTATGTCTATTATCCTTGGTAGACCTTTTCTTAATACTACATGGGCTGTTATTGATTGCAACAAAGGCAATGTCACTTTTCATGTTAATGGTAATGAGCATACGGTACACTTTCCGAGGAAACAATCTCAAGTTCATAGCATCAATTCTATTGAAAAAGTTCCAACTATCATTTTTGGAGGTTTTGAATTTCCTCTCCCTATTGTCAAGAAAAAATACGATATTCTTATTGTTGAGGATTTTCATATCCCCGTTGAGGTAACTTAGTGTTATTCGAAATTTATCCGGTTCCGTGTTATTCGGAATGAGTTTGTTAACAAGACTTGATCAACCTTGTTAGTGAGTTCATTTTGATGATCACGAGATGGATGAAACTAGAAGGCACAACCTTCTGTACCCTCCTTTTACTTTCTGTTATTTAGAATAAATAAAGCAAAAATAGTATTATCTGTCTGTTTTCTGAATTATCCGTGCAATAAAAAATAGTCCAAAAATAAAAGTGCTCGAAATGCCCTGCAAATTTAGTATGATTTTTTCTGCAATATTTGAGGATTTTAGGCACTAAAAACACTGCAGGAGGAGCAAGCACCAGGCCACGAGAGAGGAGGCCCCCCCTGTAGGGCGCGCCCCCTATCTCGTGGGCCACTGGTGGCTCCCCTCCACTTATGCCAGCACCCACACCCTTCATCTTCTACCCAAAAAAATCCCCATCCAGCTCAAGCACGAGTTCTAGCTCATTTTGCTGCAATTTTCGATCTCTTAGCTCAAAGCTCCATTCACAAAACTGCTTTGGGAGATTGTTGCTTGGTATGTGACTCCTCCATTGGTCTAATTAGTTTTTGTTCTAGTGCTTTATTCATTGCAATTTTTTTCTACATAGGTGACCATGTTCTTGAGCTTGCATGTTGATTTTTTTAGGTCCCAAGCAATTCCAATGCATGATATAGGCTCTAGGCACTTGTAGGAGTAGTTGCTATCAATCTTGTTTAGTTTTATTCACTTTTGTTTTGAAGTTACTAAAATTTCAAAAAAATTCAGAAAAAGAAATATGCTTATAAGAATGTACCAAGGAGGTTCCTCGGCAAAGAAAGGGCCAAGGATTGCTATACGTGAACAAGATATTAATTTGCCAAGGGACGCAAATGTACAGGCTTGTGAGTGGCCATCCGATGATTTTATGGTCGAAGCAGGCTTCAAGGAGGAATTTGACGCATATGTGCATAATGCAGAGCTGGAGGACTTCTACAAGATAAGTGTCCTCAATATTATCAATTGACCGATTCCTTTGTGCGGAGGTTCAAATATATTTCTGCATGTAATTCTCCTAGTGTCATGTTTGATATTTATGATACATCTTACACCATGGATTTAGAGGATTTCACAACTGCTTGCAAACTCCCTTAGTGGGGTAATATCAATGATCCTTGCAAATCTGAATTTAGAGATTTTCTTGCTAGTATTACTGTGGGAGAATCTAGGGACATAGCCCAGGCTACCATAGGGAGCATTCATTTTCCTGCTTTACATTACTTTGCTCTCTTTATTGGTAGATGCATTAACGGTAAGGACGAAGTATGTCACATGTGTGCCCTCGATCTTTGTGTCCTCAAGAGTGCAGTGTCAGGTTTTAAAGGTTATAACTTGGGGGCAATAGTTGCACGTAGGTTGCAGAATAATAGTAGAAGGGGAGATTTCTTTGGAGGAATTTATGCAACCTGGGTGGCTAATTTTCTTAATATAGCTCCACGAGAGGGGGATATGATTATACCTCCTGTTTATTTGGATAAAGAAGCTATGTTTGATCATCATTTTCTTGAGAGGAATGAACAATTCCTCCATTATCGACTAATCTATGACAGACGCAACATCGTCCCTGTTACTCTTCCTGCTCCCTACCTTTTTGATTATCAGGCAAAAGGAAGATATGTTGTCACCAGGTAAGAAGCAACTGAATATGAGAGGGGAATGGAGGCAGCTAGCCAACACGCTGCTGCTCAGGAGGCGGTCACCTCTGCATCTCAGTACTACCCCAGTTTCACTTATGGATATCAGCCAGGCGGTCCTTGGTACTAGACCAACTTAGGCCAAAAGCCTAAGCTTGGGGGAGTACGTATTTCTCACCGACTTTACATTCATGTTCACACACTAGTCGTCGGTGCTCATACTCTTTCATTGCATTATCCATGCTAGTTTAAATTTCTTTTTCTAGTTTTCTTCTTGTGTGTTTGATAAACCTTGAGAAAAACCAAAAAAAATAGTTAGTTTAGTTTCCTTGCCTGTAGTAGGAATTAAAATGAAAACCCAAAAAGATTTCTCGTTCTTCTTTTACTTGTTGGGAGCTTTCCCGTGTAAATAGTTTTATTTTCTTTCCTTTCCTTTGGGGGTCGAGAAGACCATATCAAAAATGCTTAGTGGTTCTTATATGCATGATTGTCTATTTAACTTACAGCCCATATTACTCTGTCGTCTCCCTTGAGTTGAATGCTTGCAGATTCCAGCTTAGTCCAATGCACGTACACTCTTATAAATATACACATCGTTCGGTTGTGCAAGTGAAAGGCAATAATGACGATATATGATGAACTTATTGGGATGAGAAAAGCTGGTATGAACTCGACCTCTCTTGTTTTTGTAAATATGATGATTCATCGTTCCTGAGTCAGCTATTATGAAGTAAACATATTTGCAATGGCATACAGAGGTTATAGTTGCTTGTGCCATGCTTGATTAGCTATGAGTTATAATGGTTTACCTTGCGTGCCAACATGCTATTAGAATGATTATGATGTGGTATGATGGGATGGTATCCTCCTTTGAATGAATTAAGTGACTCGACTTGGCACATGTTCACGCATGTAGTTGAATCAAATCAACATATCCTTCACGATATTTATGTTCATGGTGGATTATATCCTACTCATGCTTGTACTCGGTGTGAATTAATTTTAATGCATGCTTACGACTGTTGTCGCTCTCTCAGTTGGTCGCTTCCCAGTCTTTTGCTAGCCTTCACCTGTACTAAGCGGGAATATTGCTTGTGCATCCAAACTCCTTAAACCCCAAAGTTGTTCCATATGAGTCCACTATACCTACATATATGCGGTATTTACCTGCCGTTCCAAGTAAATTTGTATGAGCCAAACTCCAAACCTTCAAATGAAATTCTGTTTTGTATGCTCGAGCAGCTCATGTTACAACTAGGGCTGCCTATATCTTCCATGCTAGGTGGGTTATTCTCACGAGGAGTGGACTCCGCTCCTCATTCACGAGAAAGGGCCGGTAACCGGGATGCCCAGTCCCATGATCCAAAAAGATCAAAGCAAATCAAAATAATTAAACAAAACTCCCCCATGGCTGTTGTATGTTGGAGGCACTCGTTGTTTCGAGCAAGCCATGGATTGATGCTTGTTGGTGGTTAGGGGAGTATAAACCTTTACCATTCTGTTTGGGAACTGCCTATAATGCATGTAGTATGGAAGATACCGCCATCTCATAGTTGTTGCGTTGACAGCAAAAGTATGCCGCGCAAAATGTTATTCAATCTCTATTTTAAAATCGAGCTCTGGCACCTCTACAAATCCCTGCTTCCCTCTGCGAAGGGCCTATCTATTTACTTTTATGTTGAGTCATCATCCTTCTTATTAAAAGCACCCGCTGGAGAGCACACTGTCATTTGCATTCATTATTATTGGTTTATATTGGGTATGACTTGACTGGATCTCTTTTACCATGAATTACAATGTTTAGTCAGTCCTTGATCTTTAAAGGTGCTCTGCATTTATGTTTTGCGGTCTCAGAAAGGGCTAGCGAGATACCATTTTGTTATATCATGTTATGATTATTTTGAGAAAGTGTTGTCATCCGAGTTTTATTATTATGGCTCGCTAGCTGATTATGCTATTGATATGAGTAATTGTGAGACCTATGTGTTATTGTGAGTATGGTTAGTTCATAATATTTGCTGAAACTTGAATGCTGGCTTTTCATGTTACAACAACAAGAGCAAATAGAGTTTGTAAAAGTTTTTCTTTATCACTTTCAGTTTATCAACTGAATTGCTTGAGGACAAGCAAAGGTTTAAGCTTGGGGGAGTTGATACGTCTCCAACGTATCTACTTTTCCAAACACTTTTACCCTTGTTTTGGAATCTAACTTGCATGATTTGAATGAAACTAACCCGGACTGACGCTGTTTTCAGCAGAACTACCATGATGTTGTTTTATGTGTAGAAAAGAAAAGTTCTCGGAATGTCCTGGAAATCCACGGAGGCACTTTTTGGAATTAATAAGAATTTTTGGCGAAAGAATTAATGCCAGGGGGCCCACAGCCTGTCCACGAGACAGGGGGCGCCCCCCTAGGGCGCGGCCTCCTATCTCGTGGGCCCCCTGGACCTCCTCCAACCTCAACTCCAACTCCATATATTCTGTCTCGGGGAGAAAAAAATCAGAGAGAAAGTTTCATCGCGTTTTACGACACGGAGCCGCCACCAAGCCCTAATCTCTCTCGGGAGGGCTGATCTGGAGTCCGTTCGGGGCTCCGAAGAGGGGGATTCGTCGCCGTCGTCATCATCAACCATCCTCCATCACCAATTTCACGATGCTCACCGCGTGCGTGAGTAATTCCATCGTAGGCTTGCTGGACGGTGATGGGTTGGATGATATTTACCATGTAATCAAGTTAGTTTTGTTGGGGTTTGATCCCTAGTATCCACTATGTTACGAGATTGATGTTGCTATGACTTTGCCATGCTTAATGCTTGTCACTAGGGCCCGAGTGCCATGATTTCAGATCTGAACATATTATGTTTTCATGAATATATGTGTGTTCTTGATCCTATCTTGCAAGTTTATAGTCACCTATTATGTGTTATGATCCGACAACCCCGAAGTGACAATATCAGGATACTTCTCGGTGATGACCGTAGTTTGAGGAGTTCATGTATTCACTATGTGTTAATGCTTTGGTCCGGTTCTCTATTAAAAGGAGGCCTTAATATCCCTTAGTTTCCTCTAGGACCCCGCTGCCACGGGAGGGTAGGACAAAAGACGTCATACAAGTTCTTTTCCATAAGCACGTATGACTATTTACAGAATACATGCCTACATTACATTGATGAATTGGAGCTAGTTCTATATCACCCTATGTTATAACTATTGCATGAGGAATCACATCCGGCATAATTATCCATCACTGATCCATTGCCTATGAGCTTTTCATATCTTGTTCTTCGCTTATTTACTTTTCTGTTGCTACTGTTACAACTACTACAAAAACCCAAAAACATTTATCTTTACTTTTGCTACCGTTACCATTACTATCATACCACTTTTGCTACTAAATACTTTGCTGCAGCTACTAAGTTATTCAGGTGTGGTTGAATTGACAACTCAACTGCTAATACTCAAGAATATTCTTTGGCTCCCCTTGTGTTGAATCAATAAATTTGGGTTGAATACTTTACCCTCGAAAGCTGTTGCGATCCCCTACACTTGTGGGTTATCACCGAGCTCGTCGCCAATGAGACTCCGGCCACGCAACGGCCTTGCCACCCTGCCCGCTAACCTCACCGCACCCCCAGGAGCTCACCACACTACTCCACGCTCCTCGCCGTGCCTCCTAGCAACGAGCCCGAGCTCACCCGAGCTCCGGGAGCCGCCAAGTTCGTCGCCGGTGTCATTTCCGGCGACCCCGAGCCCAACCACCACCACCGCTGGATGTGGCTCGCCTCCAGCGTCACATAGATGCCCTAAGCCGCCTTTTTGGTCGCCGGAGCACAAAACCCGCACCACCCCGCCGTGTTTAGCCTCGCCGGCGGCTAAATGCCGGTGAGTTTGACCCTGCTGACTGTGTTTGACCACGGGTGGGCCCAGTTTGACCCCCCTGGATCAATGACAGGTGGGCCCTAGCCCTGCTAATTAACTAGGATTAGTACTAACTAAAAATTAGTTAGACTAATGACACTGACACGTGGGACCCACTGGTCAAGTTTGACCTGGACCGTCCCCATTGACCACTGACGTCACCCTGACGCAAGGCTGACGCAATAATTCAATTACTGGAATTATTCTTATACAGGAAATTCCAGAAAATATTACAAACTTCAAAAAATCATAGCAATTAATCTGTAGCTCCAAATGCAAAGTGTTATATATGAAAAATGATCAGAAAAATCTAATCTATCCATCTGTACTGGTTTCATGCATGTTCAAGCAAGTTAACCTGCTGTTTAGTGCAGAACAAGATAAAGCACTATTAAGGGCCATTTATGAGCTTGGGATTTGAATCTTTGATTCAAAATGGTCCAAACTCATCTGGTCTTAGTTGCATTAGCCCAATACACTCATTTTTCCATGTCTCATGCATGCATCATATTGTTGCATATTGTTTGGTGATGATTGTATATTGGTGCTCTCTATGGCTGGTTCTACCCCCGAGGAGTATCGCGAATATCCTAACGAGGAGCATTACCAGTCCACGGACCCGCAAGGCGAGCAACCAACCATTTGATCATATCGATACAATCCCATGTTCTCGCCTCTGCTCTCTTTTACTGCATTAAGACTACGCGATTCAAACTGTTGTGTGCTACGGTAGTTGAACCATTTTCCTCTGTATGACCTGTCATTGCCACAATAACTAGATGAAACCTCCACTAGCATGTGTAGGAATTGATTGAGCCATGTGTATGTGTTGTTCCTACCTTGCTATGCCTGCTATGCTTAGAGTCGTGCCAGGTCTGGTTCATCTGGGTGATGGGCTAGAGTGAAATGATCATGTCGGTAATGAGAGTGATGTGTTGAACACGATTTGGTAAAGGTATCGACGAGAGGCCATGTAGGAGTACATGGTGGGTTGTTTCATTGGAACCATCCTTAAGCACTAAGATCTGTATGTGTGATTTAAGAATCAGCTACTACCATACATCGGGATCCTTAATTGACTCGCTCGACTTCTTATCCACCCTAGTCCTCTGTCCAGGAGTTGCAAGTAGTTTCTGGTGTTTGTAGCTTACTGGAGGCCGTGGGCAGCGCTGACCCGCGGGGTGGGCTGTGATGCGGTAGGTACGTGGTCGGGTATGCCGGGCACCCGTTAGGTGTCTCGGAACCCTGTACACATCGTTCGGGGCCGTATGTGGAAACCTCGGCCGGACTCCTTGTGAATGGAAGCTGAATAGGTGATAAACCTGGACTAGAGACTTAGGTGTTTAGGTAGGTCGTGGTCTACACCCACGTCAGCTTTCGCTTGAAGTCTGCCGAGCACATGTCGTGTGCAGACGCTAAGTGGTGGAAACATGTATGAAGAAGTACACCCCTGCAGGGTTAACATCATCTATTCGAATAGTCGCGTCCGCGGTAAAGGACTACTTGGTTGCCTATACAGTTCATAGACAAGTAAATGGATACTATTAAAAGCCTCAAGATAAGCATGAGTGCCAATGATGGCTCTTCCGTAGGATGATGGAGGTGGATCCTCAGTAGTGTATTGAAGTGGTGTGTAGTGGACTCGAGTGCACAAAACCATTTCAAGTTGGAGTCTTGCAAGATAGCTTAGCCAAGAGTCAAATCTGGCTTGCTGCAATAACCCCACCAACCCTTCTTGATAATATGCATGTATGTAGGATCTGATGTAAGTCTTGTTGAGTACCTTTGTACTCATGTTGCTTAATTTACGTTTTACAGAAGACACTGCAACCCCTTCTGATGGGTTCTTCATAGACGTCGATGTCGACGAGTAGACTGAAGCCCAGGTGGTGATCCTGAGCTCACAATGGATCGTGTAGTATAGTCAGGTTTTCTCAAGCCTCTTTTATTTCCTAGTTGGCTGTACCCAGACAAGTTACTTCCGCTGTTGGCATGTATGCTTGTATGACTTGAATGCTGGGTCGTGTGACCCGTACTTGTGTGTATGATATGTATGGCTCTCTGAGCCTTTAAATAAAATGCTTGAGTTGTAGAGTCATGTTGTGATGCCATGTTGTATTTGCACATATCGAGCATATTGTGTGTATGCTATTGAAATGCTTGGTATGTTTGGGATCTGACTGTCTAGTTGTTTATCCTTGGTAGCCTCTCTTACCGGGAAATGTCTCCTAGTGCTTCCACTAAGCCTTGGTAGCTTGCTACTGCTCCGAAACACTTAGGCTAGTTGGCATGTGTCCTTCTCCTTTCATGTGTCTGTCCCTTCGGGGAAATGTCACGCGGTGTCTACCGGAATCCTATTAGCCTGCTACAGCCCGGTTTATCGGAGTCCTGCTAGCCCAGTTGCTACAGTTCGGATTCACTCGCTGATGACCAACACGTTCGTTTCTGGGTCATGTATGCCTGTCCCTGTAAGTTAGTGCCACTTTGGGTTCACGACTAGCCATGTCAGCCCGGGCTCCTTGTCATATGGATGCTAGCGACACTATTATATATGTGTGCCAAAAGGCGCAAACGGTCCTGGGCAAGGTAAGGCGACACCTGTGGGAATACTGTGCGTGAGGCCGCAAAGTGATATGAGGTGTTACGTGCTAGATCGGTGTGGCTTTGAGTCGGGGTCCTGACAGCTTTGGCATCAGAGCCGGACTACGTGTAGGTTCTCCAAGCCAAACTGGTCGATATTGAGTCTAGAAATGCTTTAGTTATATGTAGGGGAATTGATTGTGGGATGGAACGTAAGGCTCTTTTTAATCCTTTACCTCATGGCATTCTGATCTGAGTCAGTCTATTCTTCCACTGGGGGTTAAGGATTAGGATCTCTTCTCTCTATCAGGTTCACGTGTTACTAATCAGTAGTAACTTATAGGTTTGATGGATACAAGCCTAGTTCAGTTCTACTACCCCATTATGTTGATAAAATGGACCCAGAATCTTGATATGATGTTGTTGAGTGTCTATGCAATCCTTTGCAAAGTGTCTCAAAATATTTTTTGAGCATTTACAGCCGTTATGCTGTCCAATTTCTGCCAAAAATTCTAATGCCTTTGCATTACATCGTGTTTCAGATGGCCTCCCGCACCCAGAGTCAAGTTGTTCATCTGACTCTATGCCTCAATGTACCTGGCCATACTGCTATGTTGGTCCGCGTAATGATCGAGGCTGGATACCGATGGTATCCCGAGTACACCGTTAAGGAGCAGTATAGAGACTTCAATCAAAGCCAAAATCTCTGCACCGTCAGGATATTCCTTCCTATCCTGGTCCACTGAACCTCTCCATTGCTCATATGGACTTGGGGTTACCATCGAGATGTCCGTGCAGGATGCTGCTTATTCGATGATGACTATTATGCGGGCTAGAACTTCCTTGCTTCGGAACACTGACTTCCGCTATATGCCAGCGTCACTCCCTGGGGCAGAAGGTTACTTCACAACTATTTGCACCGACTCTTCTCATGAGGATTCGCTGCTCCGCACCACCGCACAGATGCTTGAGGATAAGGACCGTGAAAATTGTGCCTTGCGATTGGAGCTTTTCAACTCCCGATCTGATCACTGGGCCACTTTGACCCGGTTTGCACCTGCTGTGCAGGCAGGGTATATGGATATGCGGGATCTGTACCCCGTGCGGTCTACTCTGCTGGACCATATGGATTGGCGTGATGTAGGGGGCATCACTCCTCCTCGTGGACCTCTTCCGCCGCCGTTTGATGGACCCAGGCCACATCCGAGTCCTTATGGACAGCAGGATCCACATGATCCACTGTTTCCAGATGATCACGTCCAGCTCCCAGGACATGGGGGTAATCTCTATGAAGATTACTACGGAAATGTCTGAGCTGATGGTAGCACCACTAGTATTGTAACAGTTATATCGTCCACCGTCCTGCATGACTCGTGGGATATGAGGTGTAGAAAAATAATGTATAGGAGCTGGGGATGCCTCCGATGAGATGTAATCTTCCTTTCACCGCAGATGTACTCCGTTTGGTTTTGTACTAAACCTTGTATGGTGTGTATGAGGATGGAATAAATGTGGGAGTTTCTGTATTTACCATGTCATACGGATGATCATCTTGCATTCCGAGTTATCCCTTACATTCTGCATTTCTATGTCAGAATCTTATCATTCTGGACTAAACCATTGTCTTGTTTTCCTAGGATGGTCAACACCCGCAACAACCCTGCTCCCCCAGAGCAGGCTGAAGGCAGTGGAGCTAGAGATGCGAACCTGCCTCATCCTCCTTCTTTGGCTGAGGTCATGTTGGAGGATGAGAGGAACAAGCGGGAGACCAACCGTTTGTAGGAACACATCGAACAGAACACAGCTCTGCACCAGAGGAATAACTTGGTGTCGCTCAGTGACTTCATCAAGTTACATACACCCACCTTCCATCACTCCGTTGAGCCCCTCGACGCCGATGATGGGCTTCGCAGCATTACCCACAAGCTACGTCTGCACTCGTAGCTGAGGCTGATAAGGTCACTTTTGATGCCTATTGATACGTCTCCAACGTATCTATAATTTTTGATTGCTCCATGCTACTTTATTTACTGTTTTGGACTATATTGGGCTTTATTTTCCACTTTTATATTATTTTTGGGACTAACCTATTAACCGGAGGCCCAGCCCAGAATTGCTGTTTTTTGCCTATTTCAGTATTTCAAAGAAACGGAATATCAAACGGAGTCCAAACAGAATGAAACCTTCGGGAACATGATTTACTCACTGAACGTGATCCAGGAGACTTGGACCCTGCTCCAAGACATAATCGAGGAGGTCATGAGGGTGGGGGGCGCCCCCTGGGCACGCCCCCTACCTTGTGGGCCCCCTGTTGCTCCACCGACATACTCCTTCCTCCTATATATACCTACGTACCCCCGACAGATCAGAACAGGAGCCAAAAACCTAATTCCACCGCCGCAAATTTCTGTATCCACGAGATCCCATCTTGGGGCCTGTTTCGAAGCTCCGCCGGAGGGGGCATCTACCACGGAGGGCTTCTACATCAACACCATAGCCCCTCTGATGAAGTGTGAGTAGTTTACTTCAGACCTTCGGGTCCATAGCTAGTAGCTAGATGGCTTCTTCTCTCTTTTTGGATCTCAATACAATGTTCTCCCCCTCTCTTGTGGAGATCTATTCGATGTAATCTTCTTTTTGCGGTGTGTTTGTTGAGACCGATGAATTGTGGGTTTATGATCCAGTATTATCTATGGAAAATATTTGAATCTTCTCTGAATTCTTTTATGTATGATTGAGTTATCTTTGCAAGTCTCTTCGAATTATCCATTTGGTTCGGCCAACTAGATTGGTAGTTCTTGCAATGGGAGAAGTGCTTAGCTTTGGGTTCGATCTCGCGGTGTCCTTACCCAGTGACAGAAAGGGTTGCAAGGCACGTATTGTATTGTTGCCATCGAGGATAACAAGATGTTTTTTTATCATATTGCATGAATTTATCCCTCTACATCATGCCATCTTGCTTAAGGCATTACTCTATTTTTAACTTAATACTCTAGATGCATGCTGGATAGCGGTCGATGAGTGGAGTAATAGTAGTAGATGCAGAATCAGTTCGATCTACTTGTCTCGGACGTGATGCCTATATACATGATCATTGCCTAGATATGCTCATAACTATGCTCAATTCTGTCAATTGCTCAACAGTAATTTGTTCACCCACCGTAGAATATTTATGCTCTTGAGAGAAGCCACTAGTGAAACCTATGGCCCCCGGGTCTATTCTCATCATATCAATCTCTATCACTTTATTATTTGCTTTGTTTTTACTTTGCCTTTTACTTTTCACTTTGCATCTATCTATCAAAAATACCAAAAATATTATTTATCATCTCTATCAGATCTCACCCTCGTAAGTGACCGTGAAGGGATTGACAACCCCTAATCGCGTTGGTTGCGAGTAGCTATCGTTTTGTGTAGGTACGAGGGACTTGTGCGTGGTCTCCTACTGGATTGATACCTTGGTTCTCAAACACTGAGGGAAATACTTACGCTACTTTGCTGCATCATCCTCTCCTCTTCGGGGAAATCCAATGCAGTGCTCAAGAGGTAGCAAGAATAATTTCTGGCGCCGTTGCCGGGGAGGCTCACGCAAGCAAGTCAACAATACCAAGTACCCATCACAATCCCTATCTCTCGCATTACATTATTTGCCATTTGCCTCTCGTTTTCCTCTCACCCACTTCACCCCTGCCGTTTTATTCGCCCTCTCTTTCCCAATCTTCTCCTCTTTTCAATGTCTTCGGACTATGTTGCTTTTAATGAAAACCTTAGAAAAAAGGTTCCTATCAATGTCTTGGTTGATTGCATCAATGAACTTAATAATGATTTTGCTCTTCGGAACAATGAGATAGGTTACTCTCTTGAGTATAGGCTCACAAAATTTTGACAAAAGAATGCTTTTAGTGACGAAATAGTTGTGCACTATGAAGGGCCAAGGGAGGAACCCGTTTCCCCTATGATTGATCTTGGGGACATCTGTCCCACTAAATTTAGCCCTTTTGATTACTTTTGCTTGCCTCAAAGAAAACTTGCCGCTGAACGTAGAGAATATGAGATGAGTTTTCAGGATCTATCTTATTATTATGGCACGCATTAGATCTATCCTTGCTTTTATGCCTAGCTAGGGGCGTTAAAGGATAGCGCTTGTTGGGAGGCAACCCAATTTTGTTTTGTGTTTTTTTGTTTTTGTTTCTATTTAGGAATAAATAATCCATCTAGCCTCTGTTTGGATGTGGTTTTATCTTTTAATTAGTGTTTGTGCCAAGTAGAACCTATAGGATAACCTACGATGATAGTTGATTTGATTCTGCTAAAAAACAGAAACTTTGCATGCACAAATATAATTTTGTTAAATCACAGGAACGTGATTTTGCGTTGATTCTTTTTTCTTATGTTCAATAAACAAATTGTCCAGGACTTCCTATTTTGGTAGAATTTTTAGAGTTCCAGAAGTTTGCGTTAGTTACAGATTGCTACAGACTGTTCTGTTTTTGACAGATTCTGTTTTACGTGTGTTGTTTGCTTATTTTGATGAATCTATGGCTAGTAAAATAGTTTATAATCCATAGAGAAGTTGGAATACAGTAGGTTTAACACCAATTTAAATAAATAATGAGTTCATTATAGTACCTTGAAGTAGTCTTTTGTTTTCTTTCTCTAACGGAGCTCACGAGATTTCTGTTGAGTTTTGTGTTGTGAAGTTTTCAAGTTTTGGGTGAATTCTTTTGATGGATTATGGAACAAGGAGTGGAAAGAGCCTAAGCTTGGGGATGCCCATGGCACCCCCAAGATAATCCAAGGACACCAAGAAGCCAAAGCTTGGGGATGCCCCGGAAGGCATCCCCTCTTTCGTCCACTTCCATCGGTAATTTACTTGGAGCTATATTTTTATTCACCACATGATATGTGTTTTCCTTGGAGATTCTTGTATTATTTGTGTCTTTGCTTGTTAGTTTACCACAATCATCCTTGCTGTACACACCTTTTGAGAGATCCATACATGATTTGGAATTTGTTAGAATACTCTATGTGCTTCACTTATATCTTTTGAGCTTGATAGTTTTGCTCATAGTGCTTCACTTATATCTTTTGAGCGTGATAATTTTTGCTCTAGTGCTTCACTTATATCTTTTAGAGCACGGTGGTGGATTTGTTTTAAAGAAACTATTGATCTCTCATGCTTCACTTAGATTATTTTGAGAGTCATTAATAGCATGGCAGTTTGCTTAATGTTAATATACTTAGTGTTCAAGATATGTGAAACTTTCTTTTGAGTGAATTGAATACTAAGATAAGTTTGATGCTTGATAATTGTTTTGAGATATGGAGGTGATAATATCAAAGTCGTGCTAGTTGGGTGATTGTGAATTTGAGAAATGCTTGTGTTGAAGTTTGCAAGTCCCGTAGCATGCACGTATGGTTAAAGTTGTGTAACAAATTTGAAACATGAAGTGTACCTGGCTTGTGCATCCTTATGAGTGGCGGTCGGGGACGAGCGATGGTATTTTCCTACCAATATATCCCCCTAGGAGCATGCGCGTAGTACTTGATTTTTGATGACTTCTAAATTTTTTCAATAAGTATATGAGTTCTTTTGACTAATGTTGAGTCCATGGATTATACGCACTCTCGCCTTTCCGCCTTTGCTAGCCTCTCTAGTACCGCGCACTTTTCGCCGGTATCATACACCCACCATATACCTTCCTCAAAACAGCCACCATACCTACCTATTATGGCATTTCCATAGCCATTCCGAGATATATTGCCATGCAACTTTCCACCGTTCCGTTTATTATGACACGCTCCATCATTGTCATATTGCCATTGCATGAACATGTAGTTGACATTGTATTTGTGGCAAGGCCACCTTCATAATTTTCATACATGTCACTCTTGATTCATTGCATATCCCGGTACACTGCCAGAGGCATTCATATAGAGTCATATTTTGTTCTAAGTATCGAGTATTAATTGTTGAGTTGTAAGGAAAATAAAAGTGTGATGATCATCATTATTAGAGCATTGTCCCAGTGAGGAAAGGATGATGGAGACTATGATTCCCCCATAAGTCGGGATGAGACTCCGGACGAAAAAAAAGAAAGGCCATAAAAAAAAGAAAGGCCAAATAAAAAAATGAGAGAAAAAGAGAGAAGGGACAATGCTACTATCCTTTTACCACACTTGTGCTTCGAAGTAGCACCATGATCTTCATAATAAGAGAGTCTCATATGTTGTCACTTTCATATACTAGTGGGAATTCTTCATTATAGAACTTGGCTTGTATATTCCAATGATGGGCTTCCTCAAAAGTGCCCTAGGTCTTCATGAGCAAGCAAGTTGGATGCACACCCACTTAGTTTCTTTTGTTGAGCTTTCATATACTTATAGCTCTAGTGCATCCGTTGCATGGCAATCCCTACTCACTCACATTGATATCTATTGATGGGCATCTCCATAGCCCGTTATACGCCTAGTTGATGTGAGACTATCTTCTCCTTTTTTTTCTTCTCCACACAATCCCCATCATCATATTCTATTCCACCCATAGTGCTATATCCATGGCTCGCGCTCATGTATTGCGTGAAGGTTGAAAAAGTTTGAGATTATTTGAGTATGAAACAAATTGCTTGGCTTGTCATCGGGGGTATAGAAGTTGGGAACATCTTTGTGTGACGAAAATGAAGCATAGCCTAACTATACGATTTTGTAGGGATGAACTTTCTTTTGCCATGCTATTTTGAGAAGACATGATTGCTTTGATTAGTATGCTCGAAGTATTATTATTTTTGTGTCAATATGAACTTTTGTCTTGAATCTTTTGGTCTGAATATTCATATCACAATTAAGAAGATTTATATTGAAATTATGCCAAAGTATCACTCCGCATCAAAAATTCTTTTTTATCATTTACCTACTCGAGGACGAGCATGAATTAAGCTTGGGGATGCCTGATACGTCTCCAATGTATCTATAATTTTTGATTGCTCCATGCTACTTTATTTACTGTTTTGGACTATATTGGGCTTTATTTTCCACTTTTATATTATTTTTGGGACTAACCTATTAACTGGAGGCCCAGCCCAGAATTGTTGTTTTTTGCCTATTTCAGTATTTCGAAGAAACGGAATATCAAACGGAGTCCAAACGGAATGAAACCTTCGGGAACGTGATTTTCTCACCGAACGTGATCCAAGAGACTTGGACCCTGCTCCAAGACGTAACCGAGGAGGTCACGAGGGTGGGGGGCGCCCCCCTGTGCACGCCCCCTACCTCGTGGGCCCCCTGTTGCTCCACCGACGTACTCCTTCCTCCTATATATACCTACGTACCCCCGACAGATCAGAACAGGAGCCAAAAACCTAATTCCACCGCCGCAACTTTCTGTATACATGAGATCCCATCTTGGGGCCTGTTTCGGAGCTCCGCCAGAGGGGGCATCTACACGGAGGGCTTCTACATCAACACCATAGCCCCTCCGATGAAGTGTGAGTAGTTTACTTCAGACCTTCAGGTCCATAGCTAGTAGCTAGATGGCTTCTTCTCTCTTTTTGGATCTCAATACAACGTTCTCCCCCTCTCTTGTGGAGATCTATTCGATGTAATCTTCTTTTTGCGGTGTGTTTGTTGAGAGCGATGAATTGTGGGTTTATGATCCAGTATTATCTATGGAAAATATTTGAATCTTCTCTAAATTCTTTTATGTATGATTGAGTTATCTTTGCAAGTCTCTTCAAATTATCCATTTGGTTTGGCCAACTAGATTGGTAGTTCTTGCAATGGGAGAAGTGCTTAGCTTTGGGTTCAATCTTGCGGTGTCCTTACCCAGTGACAGAAAGGGTTGCAAGGCACGTATTGTATTGTTGCCATCGAGGATAACAAGATGGTTTTTTTATCATATTGCATGAATTTATCCCTCTACATCATGTCATCTTGCTTAAGGCGTTACTCTATTTTTAACTTAATACTCTAGATGCATGCTGGATAGTGGTCGATGAGTGGAGTAATAGTAGTAGATGCAGAATCGTTTCGATCTACTTGTCTCGGACGTGATGCCTATATACATGATCATTGCCTAGATATGCTCATACTATGCTCAATTCTGTCAATTGCTCAACAGTAATTTGTTCACCCACCGTAGAATATTTATGCTCTTGAGAGAAGCCACTAGTGAAACCTATGGCCCCCGGGTCTATTCTCATCATATCAATCTCTATCACTTTATTATTTGCTTTGATTTTACTTTGATTTTTACTTTTCACTTTGCATCTATCTATCAAAAATACCAAAAATATTATTTATCATCTCTATCAGATCTCACCCTCGTAAGTGACCGTGAAGGGATTGACAACCCCTAATCGTGTTGGTTGCGAGTAGCTATCGTTTTGTGTAGGTACGAGGGACTTGTGCGTGGTCTCCTACTGGATTGATACCTTGGTTCTCAAAAACTGAGGGAAATACTTACGCTACTTTGCTGCATCATCATCTCCTCTTCGGGGAAATCCAACGCAGTGCTCAAGAGGTAGCACCTATCATCTTGAAGGCCCCGCCAGTCTCTGGTGGGAGAATTATGAGGCCATGCGCCCAGCTGGCCAGGTCACTACTTGGGCAGAATTCAGTGAGGCTTTCCGTGAACATCACATTCCGGAGGGTCTTATGGACCGTAAGCGTGAGGAGTTCTGTAGTTTCACTCAAGGTAGACTCTCTGTGGATGCATACAGCAGGGAGTTCGATAACCTAGCACGTTATGCAACTGAGGAAGTTTCCACTGATGCCAAGAAGCAGGCAAGGTTCTGCAAGGGACTTAGCCCCGAGCTTCGCCGTGACCTCCGTCTGCATGAATGCACCTCCTTTCAGAAGCTTGTGAACAAGGCCATCAGTGCTGAGACAGGTCAAACTGATTTTGAAGCAACACACAAGCATGGCCGTGATATGGGTTCCTCATCCGGTTCTAGTCCTCAGAAGCGCCGGGTGTGGGTGCCTAACACTGCCCTGCCACCCAGGTTCACACCAAGGCCAACCTATCAGGCGCCTCACCCAACTTAGCAGTATGCACCAGCCAAGCCCTATGGTGGACCAACCAACAATGCACCTCCATGCACCAGCTCTGTGACGTGCTTCAAGTGTGGGGAACCGGGCCACTACATGCGTGAGTGTCCCCAGACCAACCCCAATTAGTCTGGAAAGGCTGTTGGCAATGGCAAGCCAACAGGGAAGGTGTACTACGCCAAGCCGGCCACCGTTGCATGTGGCCATGTGAACTGTGTCTCTGCTGAAGAGGCTCAGGAGGATCCCAACGTCGTTCTCGGTACGCTCCTTGTTAACTGCCATCCGACATTTGTTCTTTTCGATACTGGAGCATCTCATTCATTCATATCCGAAAACTATGCTCGTCTGCATAACACCGCATTCTGTGACATGCCTTCTACCATGGAAATTTCTACTCCTGGTTCTAGATGGCAAACCTCTAGAGTAAGCCATGGTGATGAAATCCAAGTCGACAGGCTTGTTTTTCTTGCATCGCTGATAGCTCTCAAATCCTCGGATATTAATATCATCTTGGGTATGGACTGGATGTCAGCCCATCATGCCAAGATTGATTGCTTCTCTAGGACTATTCAACTTACACACCCATCAGGAGAGGTAGTCAATGTCTTGACCCGAGTAGCCAAATGACAGCTATATTCTCTCAATGCCAGCCCTTTGCCAGACCTCGAAGACGTTCCGGTAGTCCGTGACTTTTCGGATGTCTTTCCAGAAGAATTGCCAGGTGTTCCACCTGACAGAGATGTCGAGTTCGTGATAGATCTTATTCTAGGAACTGTCCCAATTTCTAGAAGACCCTATAAGATGGCACCACTAGAACTAGCCGAGCTTAAGAAACAACTCGATGAGTCCTTGAAAAAGGGTTTTATCCGTCCTAGTTCGTCTCCATGGGCTTGTCCCGTCCTCTTCGTCAATAAGAAGGATGGTATGGATCGGATGGTTGTAGATTATCGACCCGTCAACTTGGTCACAATAAAGAACAAGTATCCGCTCCCCAGGATCAACGACCTGTATGATCAGCTCGCTGGATCCTCAGTCTTCTCTAAGATGGATTTGAGGTTGGGCTACCATCAAATCAAAATTAGGAATGGGGACATTCCTAAAATGGCCTTTGTTACTCGTTATGGCCAATACGAGTACATCGTCATGTCCTTCGGGTTAACCAACGCCCCAGCCACCTTCTCTCGGTTAATGAACTCAATCTTCATGGAGTACTTGGATAAATTTGTCGTGGTTTACCTCGATGATATACTCATCTACTCCAAGAATGAGGAAGAACATGCCGAGCATCTAAGGCTAGTGTTGATGAAACTTCAAGAGCATCGCCTTTATGCCAAATTTTCTAAATGTGAATTTTGGTTGCCAGAAGTGACCTATCTAGGCCATGTAATCTCTGGTAAGGGTATTGCTGTCAATCCCGAGCGAGTTCAAGCCGTTCTTAATTGGACTCCACCTGAATCGGTCAAGCAAGTTCGGAGTTTCCTTGGTTTAGCGAGCTATTGTCGCTACTTTGTCGAGAACTTCTCCAAAGTTGCGAAACCTCTAACTGAACTCCTCAAGAAAGATAAAAAGTTCGAGTGGACCCCATAATGCGAGCATAGTTTTCAGGAACTGAAAAGACGCCTGACATCTGCTCCCGTACTGGTACCACCAGATTTCTCCAAGGACTTTGTTATCTATTGCGACGCCTTGCGACAAGGACTAGGTTGCATTCTCATGCAAGATCGTCACGTAATTTCTTATGCTTCACAGCAATTGCACCCACACGAGGAAAATTATCCTACACATGATCTAGAGCTTGCAGCTGTAGTCCGTGCACTCAAAACCTGGCGACATTACCTCCTCGGTAATCGTTGCGAAATCTTCACCGATCACCAAAGTATGAAGTATATATTCACCCAACCAGATTTGAATCTCAGGCAAAGATGTTGGGTCGAGTTGGTCAAAGATTTTGACATAGGGATAACTTACACACCAGGAAAAGCCAATGTCATGGCTGATGCACTAAGTCATAAATCTTATTGTAACAATCTGATGTTACAACAAAGCCAACCACTTCTCCATGAGGAATTTAGGAAGCTCAACCTTCACATTGTTCCTCAAGGATTCCTTTCCACCTTGGTGGCGAAACCTACCCTTACGGATCATATCATAACCGCTCAACGGTATATGACAAGGGAATATCTCGGATCAAGGAGAACATGGCTAGCGGAGTTGCTACATGTTTCTCCGTGAATGATCAATGTGTCATGTACTTCGGAAACCGCTTAGTGGTTCCCAAGAAGCGGCAACTACGACAGTTGATCCTTAAGGAAGCTCATGAGTCCCCTCTCACCATTCATCCCGGTAGCACCAAAATGTATCAGGACCTACGCCAGAGGTTCTGGTGGACTAGGATGAAGAGAGACATTGCTCAATTTGTTGCTAATTGCGACGTCTGTCGTCATGTAAAAGCAGAGCATCAACGGCCTGCTGGCACCCTTCAACCTTTAGCTATTCCTGAATGGAAATGGGATAAAATTGGTATGGATTTCATCACCGGTTTTCCCAGGACCAAGAAAGGGAATAATGCTATCTTTGTCGTTATCGATCGTCTTTCCAAAGTGGCCCATTTCTTGCCTGTTCGCGAGAGTATAACCGCTAGTCAGATAGCAGACTTGTATATCTCCTGAATAGTGTCCCTCCATGGTGTTCCACTGGAAATCAACTCAGATCGAGGAAGTCTCTTCACCTCTCAATTTTGGGAAAGTTTCCAAAATGCTATGGGAACCCGCCTCTCATTTAGCACCGCCTTTCACCCTCAATCAAGTGGTCAAGTAGAACGCGTCAACTAGATTCTAGAAGACATGCTTCGAGCTTCTGTTATCTCATTCAGAATGGATTGGGAGAAATGCCTTCCATTTCCCGAATTTTCTTATAACAACAGCTATCAATCTAGCTTGAGTAAAGCCCCTTTTGAAGTTCTCTATGTACGAAGGTGTCGAACGCCTCTTAACTGGTGAGAAACCGGGCAAAGACAATTCTTTGGCCCGGATATGATCCAGGAAGCAGAAGAGCAAGTACGCATCGTTCGTGAAAAGTTGAAAATAGCCCAATCTCGTCAAAAGAGCCAATATGACCGAAAACATAAGGCTATGACTTTTGAGGTTGACGAGAAGGCTTACCTTCGGGTTACTCCTTTGAAGAGAACCCATCGTTTCGGTATCAAAGGCAAATTGGCTCCTCGCTACATTGGACCCTTTCACATTCTTGCCAAATGAGAAGTTGCCTACCAATTGGAACTACCTCCGCATCTCTCCAGAGTCCATGATGTCTTCCATGTTTCTCATCTCAGGCGTTGCTTCTCGGATCCCATCCGTGGAGTGGACCATGAAACGCTTGATCTTCAAGATAATCTCACGTATCGAGAATACCCCGTTCGTATCCTCAACCAAGCCGAGCATACCACTCGATGTCATAATATCAAGTTTCTCAAGGTTCAATGGTCGCACCACTCTGAGAAAGAAGCAACTTGGGAAAGAGAAGATCGTCTTCGACTTGAGTATCCCGCCTTCTTCCCAGAGGATTCTAAATCTCGGGACAAGATTTTTCTGAATGGGGGTGAGTTGTCACACCCTAGCTAGTTCATGCATTAGAGTGCTTGCATCATGTTTACCTTTCACCAGAAACTAGAAATGGGGATGACAGAACCCCCAGCACCCCTGAAACCAACTAGGGTTTACGAAAAATATTTCCAATGAACCTGAAATGCCCTTCTAAAATGTCCATCATTTTTGTCTTGGTCCATAACCTCTGCCAAAAGTGATGCACAAATTTCTAGGTCATCCTAAGGTCACTGGATTAAATCTTTAGTTATTTGAGTTTGGGCATTTAAATAATATAAAATATTTCAAATGCTCAAATAATCCCAAACTAAAATGTTCTATGCTGAATATATTCCAAACAGTGGCCATGTGCAGTTTGGTGATTTTTGGAGATGCCTAAGCATTTTTAGAAATGCAACAAACTTACAGAAATAAAATAAAACAGAAATGATGGAAAACCCCACTTACCTGGCCAAACCCACGTCCCGGCCCACCTGGCGGCCCAGCACTATGCTGGCCCGCGCCAGCCAGCTGCTTCGTCCCCGCCAGGCAGGCAGGGAGGTGACACCGACAAGCGCGAGCTCGCCACGACGCCACCTGCTTGCCGCTTCGCCGCTAGACGAGCTGGACGACCTCCACGTCGCGCCCTCGACCCTCTGGACATGTCCATTCGCCCCCATCGCCTCTCCCTCGCTCCCCTCCACCATGGCCGATGCTACCGCAGCTACGCCGCCGTCGTAGTCGTAGCCACCGCCGTCTCTGCGCCGCCAGACCGTGTCCACGAGCTCCGCCACCGTCCTCTCCGTCGAGCAGGCCGAGGCCCGAGTGCTCGCGTGCCCCAAAGCCACCGCATCGACCTCGCCCGAATCCGCCACCGCCAAAGATCCCCTTCATCGTCACCGTCGCAGTAGTTCGTCCCCGACCGCGCCGCCCAGCTCATCGTCTTCGCCGTGAGCTTCTGCCCCTCCCCATCCTCTCTGTTCTCCCTCTCGAGCCCCATAGAGACTTCTCGTAGCTCACCCGCACGCGCCGCCGCCGAGCTCGTCGCCGACGAGACTCCGGCCTTGCAACTGCCTCGCCACCCTGCCCGCTAACCTCACTGCACCCCCAGGAGCTCACCGCACTACTCCATGCTCCTTGCCGTGCCTCCTAGCGACGAGCCCGAGCTCACCCGAGCTCCAGCAGCCGCCAAGGTCGTCGTCGGTGCCGTTTTCGGTGACCCCGAGCCCAACCACCACCACCGCTGGATGCGGCTCGCCTCCAGCGTCACATAGATGCCCTCCGCCGCCTTTTTGGTCGCCGGAGCACAAAACCCGCACCACCCCGCCGCGTTTGGCCTCGCCGGCGGCTAAACGCCGGTGAGTTTGACCCCGCTGACCGTGTTTGACCATGGGTGGGCCCAGTTTGACCCCCCTGGGTCAATGATAGGTGGGGCCCAGCCCTGCTAATTAACTAGGATTAGTACTAACTAAAAATTAGTTAGACTAATGACACTGACACTCAGGACCCACTGGTCAAGTTTGACCTGGACCGTCCCCGTTGACCACTGACATCACCCTGATGCAAGGCTGACGCAATAATTCAATTACTGGAATTATTATTATACAGGAAATTCCAGAAAATATTACAAACTTCAAAAAATCATAGCAATTAATCTGTAGCTCCAAATGCAAAGTGTTATATATGAAAAATGATCAGAAAAATCCAATCTATCCATCTGTACTGGTTTCATGCATGTTCAAGCAAGTTAACCTTCTGTTTAGTGCAGAACAAGATAAATCACTATTAAGGGCCATTTATGAGCTTGGAATTTGAATATTTGATTCAAAATGGTCCAAACCCATTTGGTCTTAGTTGCATTAGCCCAATACACTCATTTTGCCACGTCTCATGCATGCATCATATTGTTGCATATTGTTTGGTGATGATTGTATATTGGTGCTCTCTGCGGCAAGTTCTGCCCCCGAGCAGTATCGTGAATATCCTAACGAGGAGCATTACCAGTCCATGGACCCGCAAGGCAAGCAACCAACCATTTGATCATATCGATACAATCCCATATTCTCGCCTCTGCTCTCTTTTACTGCATTAAGACTACGCGATTCAGACTGCTGTGTGCTACGATAGTTGAACCCTTTTCCTCTGCATGACCTGTCATTGCCACAGTAACTAGATGAAACCCACTAGCATGTGTAGGACTTGATTGAGCCATGTGTATGTGTTGTTCCTACCTTGCTATGCCTGCTATTCTTAGAGTCGTGTCAGGTCTGGTTCATCTAGGTGATGGGCTAGAGTGAAATGATCATGTCGGTAATGAGAGTGATGTGTTGAACACGATTTGGTAAAGGTATCGATGAGAGGCCATGTAGGAGTACATGCTGGGTTGTTTCATTGAAATCGTCCTTAAGCACTGAGATCTGTATGCGTGATTTAAGAATTAGCTACTACCATACATTGGGATCCTTAATTGACTCGCTCGACTTCTTATCCACCCTAGTCCTCTGTCCAGGAGTTGCAAGTAGTTTCTGGTGTTTGTAGCTTACTGGAGGCTGTGGGCAGC
Source organism: Triticum aestivum (assembly GCF_018294505.1). Lineage (NCBI taxonomy): Eukaryota > Viridiplantae > Streptophyta > Magnoliopsida > Poales > Poaceae > Triticum > Triticum aestivum. The sequence continues at coordinate 480,947,851 of NC_057795.1, forward strand.
GCTGACCCGCGGGGTGGGCTGTGATGCGGTAGGTACGTGGCCGGGTATGCCGAGCACCCGTTAGGTGTCTCGAAACCCTGTACACATCGTTCGGGGCCGTATGTGGAAACCTCGGCCGGAATCCCTGCGGATGGAACTTGAATAGGCGATAAAGATGGACTAGAGACTTAGGTGTTTAGGTAGATCGTGGTCTACACCCACGTCGGCTTTCGCTTGAAGTCTGCCGAGCACATGTCGTGTGCAGACGCTAAGTGGTGGAAACATGTATGAAGAAGTACACCCCTGCAGGGTTAACATCATCTATTCGAATAGCCGCGTCCGCGGTAAAGGACTACTTGCTTGCCTATATAGTTCATAGACAAGTAAATGGATACTATTAAAAGCCTCAAGATAAGCGTGAGTGCCGAGGATGGCTCTTCCGTAGGATTACGGAGGTGGATCCTCGGTAGTGTATTGAAGTGGTGTGTAGTGGACTCGAGTGCGCAAAACCATTTCAAGTTGGAGTCTCATAAGATAGCTTAGCCAAGAGTCAAAGCTGGCTTGCTGCAATGACCCCACCAACCCTTCTTGATAATATGCATGTATGTAGGATCTGATGTAGGTCTTGTTGAGTACCTTTGTACTCATGTTGCTTAATTTACGTTTTACAGAAGACGCTGCAACCCCTTCTGATGGGTTCTTCATAGATTTCGATGTCGACGAGTAGGCTGAAGCCCAGGTGGTGATCCTGAGCTCACGATGGACCGTGTAGTATAGTCAGACTTTCTCAAGCCTCTTTTATTTCCTAGTTGTCTGTAGCCAGACAAGTTACTTCCGCTGTTGGCTTGTATGCTTGTATGACTTGAATGCTGGGTCGTGTGACCCGTACTTGTGTGTATGATATGTATGGCTCTCTGAGCCTTTAAATAAAATACTTGAGTTGTAGAGTCATGTTGTGATGCCATGTTGTATTTGCACATATCGAGCATAATGTGTGTATGCTATTGAAATGCTTGGTATGTGTGGGATCTGACTATCTAGTTGATTATCCTTGGTAGCCTCTCTTACCGGGAAATGTCTCCTAGTGCTTCCACTGAGCCTTGGTAGCTTGCTACTGCTCCGAAACACTTAGGCTGGCTGGCATGTGTCCTTCTCCATTCCTGTGTCTGTCCCTTAGGGGAAATGTCACGCGGTGTCTACCGGAGTCCTGTTAGCCTGCTACAGCCCGGTTTACCGGAGTCCTGCTAGCCCAGTTGTTACAGCCTGGATTCACTCGCTGATGACCGACACGTTCGTTGCTGGGTCATGTATGCCTGTCCCTGTAAGTTAGTGCCACTTTGGGTTCACGACTAGCCATGTCAGCCCGGGCTCCTTGTCATATGGATGCTAGCGACACTATCATATACGTGTGCCAAAAGGCACAAACGGTCTCGGGTAAGGTAAGGCGACACCCGTGGGAATACCGTGCGTGAGGCCGCAAAGTGATACGAGGTGTTACGTGCTAGATTGGTGTGGCTTTGAGTCGGGGTCCTAACAGCCGAACAGCTTGGCGCTGCATAGTAGAATGCAGCGCCTTTCCCATAGGCGCTGCACACTGACTTAGCAATTTTTGGGTTGGAAAAGCTACAGGAACGGTTCTGTTGCTCTCTGGACTGCCATGTCCAGGTGTGCAGCGCCTAAGGGCAAGGCGCTACACTGTATAGTGTGGCGCCTTGCCCTTAGGCGCTGCACACCTGGACATGCTAGTCCAGAGAGCAACATGACCATTCCAGTAGTTTTTGCACCCAAAAAATTGCTAAGTCAATGTGCAGCGCCTAAGGGCATGGCGCTGCACTGTGTAGTATGGCACCTTGCCCTTAGGCGCTGCACTATGTAGTGTGGCGCCTTGCCCTTAAGCGCCGCACTACCTGCTGTTTTCAAATACCTAGTGCTTTTTTTGTTTTGTGATTCATATAGATGGCACATAATCATATCCAAATTACATGTAGTAGTCCAAAACACAGAAAGAGTAGTCCAATCACATAGTCATACACACATAGCACATATAGTTGTCCAAATCACATAGTCATACACACATAGCAATAGAGTAGTCTAATCACATAGTCATACACAAACATTGAGCCAAAGCACATAGTGGCACACATTTTGGTTCATAAGAAGGTCACGGTCCTTGTCCCTTCTTCTTCTTCCTCTCTTCTTCTTCTTCTTCTTCTCCCTCCTCCCACCACCAAGGGATCTCACCTTCCCCCTCCGTGTCCTCCACCCCCTTCATTGTTTCCATACATATGAAAATGGTAATATAATAGTTAGTCACACAATACAAAATGACAACACAAGCATTGAGCCAAAAGAACAAGATCATAGTAAGTCACATACGACAATGGTCCATTGAGCCAAAAGAACATTCCTCCACTATGGCCGCCGCCAAGGCCAAGATCACCACCACGGCCTCCACCAGCACCACGGCCTAGACCACCACCGCGGCCTCTACTGCCACCACCACGGCCTCTACCAGCAGCATGGCCAAGACCATCACCATGGCCTCTACCAGAACCACGGCCAAGACCATCACCACGGCCTAGGCCTTCACCACGGCCTAGGCCTTCACCACGACCAAGACCATCACCACGGCCTCTACCACCACCATGGCCTCTACCACCACCATGGCCAAGACCATCACCATGGCCTCTTCTAAGACCTAGTTGACTCCCTCTTTGTTGCCTAGTTCCGCGTTGGCTTGTTTGATTTGATTGGTTTGGCACTCCACCACTTGTTTGACTTGGTTGGCTACTCATTGGTTGACTTGGTTGGCTATCATTTGCTTGGCTTGTGCTTGCACCATTTTTCTTTGATCACTTTCTTGGTTTGGGACAAGTTCTTGTGTTGTGTACCCCATGACTGCAGTCCCCACAACAAGATTGCTCACGAGGCTCTTGGAATTGGCCGGTGCCGTATTCTCCACCGCCACCACGGCCCCATCTGTCCATGTCACCTCTAAGACGCTTTGTCTTACGTCTTCCCCGTCTAATGACCTTCAATTCCGAGTTCGGCCATAGTTGAACTCCATGATACTCCGGCCATTGTGATTGGTCCAAGTATGGCTGAAACCATGGTGCCCATGTATTATTTACCGTCATGATTGAGAACTCGGACTCCCTCACGGTAAGAGGGTGATTGATGTCCACATTCATAACACGGGATGCATTTAACAAGTGCGATCATGGGAGATGAAGCAATGATGGCCTCATGCAGCTGCAATCACACCGTGTTAGGGAGACCTTGAAAGCCCGGCCTCCGTGTTGGTGGCCATCGTTTGTGGTTCCTCCAGGCTCTTTCACCTCATACTTCCAATCATTGTCGTCATATAGTACAACTTCTTGGGAGTCTGCCTTTCGTGATTGAAATTCCAACCATTCTTCAACCTTTGGTGGGAAATTGTACTTGTGCTTATCCTTGTTCTCACCAGCAATCTACTTATCCGTCTCCATTGAGTACTTTAAAAAGTATCCATTCATCTTGTCAAATGTGTATTGAACTATTGCCATCATGGGTAATGCACGTACACCCTTGAGCACCTTATTGAAGCATTCTGCCATATTGCTTGTCATTTGACCGTACCTCCGACCATCTTCATCGAAAGCACGTGCCCAAATATTTATTTCGACAATGTTCTTATTGAGAAACTCATGACCGTCGGGGTCAAGTTTCTTGTGTCTGAGCAATGCATTGAACAATGTGGCAAACCGCTTGTTGGTGAAAGCGAGACAACAATCCTGAAGATCATTGGCCAACTCCTTGTTACCACATGCCCTATAGAAGTTTGCACAAAAGTGCCTCATGCACCATCGATGGTGCAACTTTGTATGTCCGGGAATGCCAACCACCACCGCATTTATAATTCCTGGATGGCGATCCGATATGACACAAATTTCCCTTTCAGCCGGTAATACCCTTGTTCTCAGTTGATGCAATAACCACTCCCAATTATCATTGTTCTCCACCTCAACCAAAGCGAAAGCCAAAGGCAACACCCGGTTATTGGCATCACTTGCTATTGCAACCAATAAAGTGCCATTGTATTGTCCCATCAAGAACATGCCATCAATGGCGATGATGGGCCGACAATGCTCAAAAGCCCTCACGCATTGCTCAAAGGCCCAAAATGCACGGCCAAATACTCGGACTGTCCTCCCGTTGTGAATCAATGTTTGGTGCCCATGAGGCTCAACCACGTGAACCATGCCTGGGTTTGTGGCGGCCATAGCTAACAACAACCTAGGGAGTCGGTTGTATGATTCCTCCCAATTGCCATACAACATCTTGAATGCGGCTTGCTTCGCCTTCCATGCCTTGCCGTACTTCACCTTGTAATGAAAGATGGCTTTCACAAGGTCAATGACACTCTTGATGCTCATTATTGGAAGCGTGGATATTTGGTTGGATAACCTGTAAGCAATGAACTCGGACGTGAGTTGTCTGTGTTGTTGGTACACAAGCTTGCCACCCGCATTCTTGTGCCGGCACATGTGAGTTGGTAGACAACTCACTATGCGCCAAGTGGGACCTCCTTTCCATGGCCTTGCACGCACAATCCATGGACATGTTGACACTTCACATTTGACTGTGTAACGCACTTTGACGTCCAAGTTGGCCACTTTATGTGGATGATAATGCGTAACCGAGTAGTTGTCGAGCCACATCTTCAATTCCAAGAAGGATTGAAACTCATAACCGAGATATATCCCATTCTTGCCGTCTTCCAAATCACGGTGAGAACTTGGCCTAGCTCCAAGAGATATGCATTTGCCACCATCCACAACGGCTTCATCCGCGAGACTAAGATCCTTGAACAATGGTGTCTTGTGATCCCACCCGAATACCTTCTTGAATGCTTGGGCCTCATTGGGCGTGAACCCCTCCTCATCAACTTCTTCATCGGGACCATCGTCATTGGAGTCCGATGCATATGCACCGGAAAAAGGGATGGATTGGTCCATTGTCTCTTGCACATGATATTGGTCGAGATCACCAACATTGTTGTCATGGAGATCAACTTCGTTGTCATCCTCCTCGTACTCATCATTCTCCTCTTCAAAAGCTTCATTTTGGTTGTCTGGAGTCGGGCTCAATGTTGGCCAATCTTGTTGCATGAAATGAGGTTCACTCATTTGATCTTGGTTCATGGGTGGGGGAGTGCTAGCAACCAACGGGGAGGGGTTCCGGTTCAAGACCAAATTTAAAGTAGACTCAACCTTCTTGGAGGCAAATAACTCAAGAGCCTTGTCTAGAGATTCGGCAACCGTCTCCTTGTATGCAACCCAACGTTGCTCAGAGTTCACACGCGTTGTCTTCCAATGGATGTGCATTCCAAAACCAACATTATTCCTTCCCTTGAACTCAACAACGTCACTTGGGTCCATCCAATTCAAATCATTCCTCACTTGTTCCAAGAGCTCCGCATAGCTAGGACTACTCTCAAACACCATGTCAAGCTCATCCGGGTCTGTCTCAACATTGCCTTTCAAAAAGGCCTCTTTATCCACATGATGAACATAAGCACATGTTCTCCCCATCCCTACAATAATCAAAAACACACACATATCAAGTAAGTACTTAACAAAAATATTTGCACAAAATACATATGCCCTAACATATATATGAATTAATAACCCTTACCCCCACTTAATAATAACCACAACCCTAACCATAGCATAACCCTAACACCAACATCAAATACACATAACCCTAACCCTAGCATACTATGAAATCCTAACCATACCAAATTAGCAAAGAAACATAACTTGATTCAACACAAATTTCCAAATCCAAGCAAAAACTAGGGTTTCCCCAAACTAGCTAGATTTGAGCAAATGTGACAATTCCTATGGATGAAAACGAGGGGATCGGATGAGATTACCTTAAGGGAGGGGTTAGCTTTGAAATCCACGGTCAAATACTCCGGATTTGCAAGATTTGATAAGGATTTGAAAGGGGGGAGAGGGGAAGAGAGGAGGGGCGCAAGGCTAAGGGTTTGGGTGGGGTGGGGGTGGGAGGGGAGAGAGGGTGGGGCCAGCCTAAGTGGCACACAGACAGTGCAGCGCCTAAGATACGAGTGCTGCACATTACAAGTATGGCGCCCTAGCCTTAGACGTTGCACTGCTGTCTGTGGGGCCGCAAGAGGACCAGGGCTGCCATGTTGGCTGGATCTGCAACGCCGAAGTGAAGGGCGTTGCACTGCAGGGTGCGGCGCCTAGCTGTCGGGCGCCATACGAAAAGGTCAGCAGAGTGAATTTTTTTCGAGAGCAGGTCAGTTTGTGATTTGATTTCGTCCTCGGGTCAAATCTGTGATTTCTGCCTCAAGAAAATACACCAAATAACTGCCTGCATAAATAATGTAATTGCCCACGGCATTCCGAATTTCAGATGGAGGATCCTTGGTCAGCCTCGCAATGAAATAAAGCAGATCCTTGGAAGCAGTTCACGCTGCTACGCGAAGGGGAGCGCGCACCAGATTACTGCTAGACGGGCACGGCCGCCGCGGCCCGTCGAGCAGGAGATCCGGTGCTAGCTCTGCTTCCGCGGCGGCCGACTCATCGCGCCGCGAGGGTTTCCAGTTAGATGATGCCAACAGGGCCACGGATTCCAGCCGGTCAGGGCACCTCGCGGGCGCCAAAACACGGGAGACCCGCGCGTAGGGCGCGTGATAGGAGGGTGATGCGCACACTGGCAAACAGCGGGCCGCGGCCTAATTACGGGTTGCCGGTTTCTCCCAATTTTTTATTTCATACATTTCAAAAACAAAAAAGGTTTAAACTGGAGATAAAATATTACCGAAATAAAAATAGTGTCCGTCCTTATACATTTTTGTCCTGTATTTTAAAAAGGTTCTTTGTGTATTTGAGAATTACTCATCGTGTGTTTGAAAAATGTGCACTATGTATGTAGAAAGTGTTCCATCGTGTATTAACAAACATTCATTACTTAAAAATATTCATCGTGTACCACACCTTGGATACACTTCAACGACTCCTAACTGTTTAGAGGAAGCACAATCCTCAAGAGTAACAAGTCCAAGTTGAACTTCGATCAAGTTCTTCGGTGATGCTCACTTAACACTTTAGGATATGATTTTTTCTCACTTAGTATTTTTCTTAAAATATATGGGGGAAAAAGTTGCTAAGACAACACTTGTCCTAATTTTAAAATTATTCATCCCGTATGTGAAAAAATAATTACCACGTATCAGAAAAACATGTTCATCGTGCATTTAAAACATTCATATATCAAAATAGTTATGTCCTTAATTCTTTTATATTATAAAAATTGACCGTACACATGTGAATATGTGTTCATATATTGAAGGAAAAATATTCAAATTTAGAACAAATACACATTGAAACAATAAATCAAGAATAATCTCCTAGTTACCATCACTTGTGTTTTATATGTTGTATGTACTATCTCTCAAAATCAAGAGTATGTACATGTAGTATGTAGTACGAAAAAGGGTTCGCCCTGCTTTGTATTACAGAGCAACCATCCGATACAACCAGCCATAGGAGCTGGGGCGGAAGAAGCACAATCACGCCCAAAAGAAATGAGAGAGAAAAAAAAGAAAAGAAACAAATGCCGATAACGGCGGATCGACAAAAGCGACGAAGCCTCGTGACCGCTGCGTCCACCGGAGATCGTCCACAAAGCTCCGAGACTCCGAAGCGCCGGTACCAATCAACACCTCCAAGAAGGGACGCGACAATGACGACGCTGCTGCCAAGGGTTTCCCCCGGTACGCGGCGAGGAGAGAGGAAGGGTAGCCCCGACACCCTCCAGGAAGGTCCGGCAGCACCCTCAGGCGCCACCGCGTCGGTGTCGGCCAAGCCAACAGGGATTTATCCCGATCCCAACCTCTACCTCAGGCACTTTGGAGCTTGCCACCAAACCGACCATCACCCTGCGCCAACACGGACACGAAGCTTCCTACGCTGTCTCACCACGGCACCGCGAAGATGGTCTGCACAACAAAGAAGAGGAGCCGAGACTAGGGCAGCAACACCGTCGGCATACGGGAGGGCCCCACCTCCACCATCCACGACGGTAGCCGACCGGACGCCATAGCAGGAGCCTACCGGGCACGTGGCCCCACAGGCCCGGCCGGGCCCTCAAAGGCCCGGACAGCTCCCGCCTTCGCGCAGCAGCTGGCACACTGTCGGCGTCGATGTCCCAGTCCAAGCCGCTCCCCTGCCTCCCCATACAGATGGCGTCACGGTCGCACCAGAGCCGACCCGCAAGGACCCAGAAGGGACCCTACGGGCCCAGATCTGGGCCGGGGACGCGCCACCGGCCGACCAGCATCACCGGACCGCCCCGCCGCCAAGAGACGGCACCACCACGGCAAGCGCTACCGGCCTCCACACCAGGACGCCGGACCGCCACCGGCCGAGCACCACCGCCACCTCCCCCCACCCCGGGAAGGAGGAGCGCTTGCGGGTAAGGAACGACCCGCCGCTGCTGACACCACCCGGCCAAAACCAGGGCGGCCGCTGGCGTCGGCGGGGGGAGAATGGAGAGGGGGCGGACCAGGCGGAAGGGGATCGCGCGCCACCCCGGCTGCCTCCCGGGGAGACGGCGGAGGCGGCGGATGGGGAGGAGGGGAGAGGGGGAAGCGGGGGAGCGAGAGCGGGGCGCCGCGCCGGGCGGGCAGCGGCGGCGGGAAAGGCCTAGGGCCCGCCGGCGGCGGGGGAACCCTAGCGGGGGGGGGGGGGAGGGAGCGGGTAGAGAGAGAGAGAGTTCTCTTCCAACAACCTTTTTGAAAACCCTAGCGGGGGGGGGGGGGGAGTATGTATTTAAAGTCAATGGGAATAATATGTGCAAGCAAAACCCTGTGTGCACACGAAAACTTTGTCTTAAGTCAATCTTAGTAAAGTTTGACCAAGTTTATAGGAAAAAGATCAGCATTCAAAATACCAAATCAATAGCATTAGACGCATCATGGAAATAATTTTCATACAATATAACTTTAGTATCGTAGAAGTTGATTTTTTTAATATTTTGATCCAACTTTACAAAGTTGACTTCAAACAAACCTTATATGCATAGTAAAAAATATGAGTGAGTACTAATTTATGGGATCCCACCATAGAATCCTAACTCTCATGCTACGGTAAAGCCTAATGTGTCGTGCAGGTAGATGTCTATAAATACAAAATTAACCCATGAGATCTAGCATGTGTATTTTAATCCGACGAGGTGTCCAGTGACCAATGACATATTCAATCATATAAAAGGAAATTGTCACAACAATTTAATTATCTCTTTGTAATTTAATGGTGATTTCTATGTTGACTTCCATATATCATACTCACACCTTGCCAAAATTATAGTGCAAATACTTTTCAAAAACTAACTTGTAAAGTTTGGCTAATTTTGGAGAAAAAAGCATGAGCATTTACAATATCGAATATAAACAATATGAAAACATATTTCATTATGAATCTAATGTATTGTTTTAGTATTGTAAATGCTCATGATTTTCTCTACGAAGTTGGTCAAAGGTTATAGACTTTTAAAACATAGTATATATATGCACTATATGTTGGCAAGGTGGGAAAACACATTTTATGTACTGAGTGCTGCTTTTTTTTTTCTCGACATGTTCATTTGGAATAATAATTTTGTATATTCTTACGTTTATATTCAAAAGAGAACTTTTTTTATCCAGTTAATTAGAACACATCTATTATATTAAATTATTTTTTGGTTAGAAAAAGTAAACCCTTTGATTTCTACTCAATATAGAATGTAGATTATTTAAGGGACTATTGGGTTCATGACTAACTTTGCCACAACTAAACTTAGGCAAACCATGTCCGCTACAAAAAGTGTGGCAAACAAAATGGCCACCACAAGTATGACGAGATTTGGCAAAAAACTAAGAGCATGTTTGGTTGGGCTCCCCACTTTGCCCAATTTTTGTGCCACAACTATGGCACGCAACAGTTTTTGTGGTGACCAAATTGAGCGTCACACTTGTGGCAAAAGATGGCTAACAACTAGGCCTATAACAAGTGGGCCATGTGACTAAGAATGTGTGGCATGCCACAACTATGGCTTCAACTAAACATTTGCCACGCTTGCGATAGAAAAGTGTGGCAAAGTGTGGATACCGACCAAACATGCCCTAAGACGGTGAGATACGAATCATATAGCTAGAAAATGATAAGTAACTGGCTAGAAATGTGGCCACTCATTAAGACAAAAAAGGTTAGATTTCTATCGATCTCGATTCTTTTGGCAGAATGATGAGCTCAAACGAAAGTATAGGCTTGCTAAGTGGGATATAATCTGTAGGCCGAAGGACCAAGGGGGTCTAGGTATTGAAAATTTGGAAGTCAAAACATTTGTCTCCTTAGCAAGTGGCTATTTAAACTGGCGTCTGAGACGGAAGCTATTTGGGCACAGATTTTGCGTAATAAGTATCTTTATGCTAAAACCTTGGCCCAGGTAAATGTCAGGCCTTCTGACTCACCTTTTTGGAAGGGTTTGATGAGAGTAAAACAACTCTTTTTCAACAAGTCAAAATTTATTGTCGGGAATGGTGCTTCTACGAGGTTTTGGGAGGATACGTGGCTTGGGGAGACTCCCCTTGCACTACAATATCCTACTTTGTACAACATTGTGCGACATAGAGAAGCCTACATTGCAACTGTTTTACGATCCACTCCCCTCAATATTAGTTTTCGGAGGACGCTAGTTAGAAGTCGTTGGGAGGCCTGGCTCCATCTTGTTAGACGTTTAATGGAAGTCCGGCTGTCCCAGCAACCAGATCAGCTGTATTGGAAACTTACTAAGAATGGTGTGTTCTCGGTTAAATCTATGTACCTAGATGTCATTAACTCTAGCGTCGTTCCTTCCTCGATTCACGTTTGGAAAGTAAAGGTTCCCTTACGAATCAAAGTGTTTATGTAGTTTGTGCATAAACAAGTCATTTTGACTAAGGATAACCTGGCAAAACGCAACTGGATGGGCTCTTCTAGGTGTAGCTTTTGTGATCATAACGAAAACATCAAACACCTCTTTCTCGATTGTCCGTTGGCTAAGATTCTATGGCGGTCGATTCATATTGCGTTTAATATTAATCAGACCACCTCTATCAACATGTTATTTGGAACGTGGCTTGATGGGGTTGATTCCGATACTGCAAGACACATTCGTGTTGGCGTCTGTGCTTTATTTTGGGTAGTATGGAACTGCAGAAATGATTTAGTCTTTAACAGATCAACAAACATTCACTTTTTGCAGGTTATCTTCAGGGCCACGGCGTTCATCCGTATGTGGTCGCTACTCACTTCGACGGAGGCTAGGGAGCGTTTGGTTACTGCGTCTACCCGATGGGAGATGGTAGCGCGGGATATTTTCAACCGGTTTGGATGGCGGTCATGTAATAGGATAGACATGTAGTGCTCCTATTGTGATTGCCAGCCGGTTGTGGCTTTGGGTTTTAGCTCTTTTGAGCTTTTTGTTTATTTTCGCACCTCGATACTTGGCGACTTTGTTACTGCTTTATCTTTTGAATAATATGAGCCGTATGCATCTTTCTGATGCAGAGGCTGGGGTAAACCCCCTTTTCGAAAAAGAAAAAAATCTCATTAGCAACGTTCAAACGTTTGAATTACTTTGGTTATCTGAGTTCATTATATGCACGTAAAGGTATGCAGTGTATCTTTATCTAAATGTAAGAACAATAAGTAGATATGATTTCCAAACCATCTTCATATTCTTGCAGTGAAAATCATATTGCCAAGACCGTCGGTGACATACTTGCGGACTACTGTAGCATGGACTTGGAAAGTAGTGACTTGTGGCTGGCCATAGCTATTTTGTCCATCACTGTAGCACTCATCGGCATTGCAAGGCGAAGACTCACCTTTAATCCAGTGTGCACAAAATCGCTCCCCCCTATGGTGAATAGTATTACTCTCCTAGGACAATTGCCTAAGCTTTTGATGAGGGGTATTCAAGCTACGACCCATGATCTATATACAAAGTTTGGCAGTGTGTTCACAATTAATTTGTTTGGACAGAAGATAACCTTCTTGACTGGACCCAAGGTGTCTGCTCATTTCTTCCAAGCACCTGAATCAGAGATCAGCCAAGGTAATTTTTATGAGTTCACCGTGCCGATGTTTGGTCAAGAGGTTGGCTTTGGTGTTGACAGCGCCACACGAAGTGAACAGATACGCTTCTCCGTCGATGCGCTAAGGCCATCCAAGTTGAGGAACCATGTTGATCCCATGCTTCAGGAAGTGGAGGTATGTATATACCTCTCAGCCAAAGTGAGTTTATACAGTTGCACAATGCAATTAACTTACGATGTTATCATCTGTTTATATATGTTTACACATGGGTACTTTGCAAAATGGGGACAAGAGGGCATAATAGATCTAAAGCACGAGCTCAGTCAAGTACTATTGTTGATCTTGGGTCGGTGCCTACTAGGAAAAGAGATTCGGGAGAAGATGTTGGATGATTTCTACGCATTGTCTCATGATGTTGAAAACGACCTTAACTTGATCAATCTCGTATTCCCATATATCCCAACCGCGATAAACCACCGTCGCGACCGAGCATGTAGCAAGCTTGCAGAAATGCTCTCTGAAATCGTGAGGTCACGTAGGAGCCACGACCAAATTGAAGAGGATGCATTACAAAGTCTAATTCATTCCAAGTACAAAGATGGGCACTCCATGACCAAATCAGAGGTCATTGGGCTAATAGTTGCTTTGATCTTTGTTGGGAAGCACATGAGCTCTCAATCTAGTGCCGGGATAGGAGCTTACCTTCTCAATGACATAAAGTGCTTGGTTGCGGTCGTCGAGGAGCAAAAGCAAATCATCAAGAAACACAGGGACCGGATCGACTACGGTGTTTTGCTGGAGATGGATACCCTGCATGGGTGCATCAAAGAGGCGCTATGGTTGCACCCTACGACACCAGTGCTAATTCGCAAGGCACATAAGCACTTCATGGTGTGGATAAAGAAGGAAATGAATATAACATCCCAGCAGGGCATACACTTGTGATGTTGGGGAACGCGGTAATTTCAAAAAATTTCCTACGATCACGCAAGATCTATCTAGGTGATGCATAGCAACGAGAGGGGAGAGTGTGTCCATGTACCCTCGTAGACCGAAAGCGAAAGCGTTTCAATAATGCGGTTGATGTAGTCGAACTTCTTCGCGATCCAATAGATCAAGTACCAAACGTACGGCACCTCTACGTTCAACACACGTTCAGCTCGGTGACGTCCCTCGTACCCTTGATCCAATTGAGGATGAGGGTGAGTTTCGTCAGCACGACGGCGTGGTGACGGTGATGATGATGTTACCGGCGCAGGGCTTCGCCTAAGCACTACGATGGTATGATCGAGGTGTGTAACTGTGGAGGGGGGCACAGCACACGGTTAAGAGAAACTTGTGTGTCTTTGGGGTGCCCCCTGCCCCCATATATAAAGGAGGGAGGGAGAGGGGCCGCCCCCCTAGGGGCGCGCCAAGTGTATGGAGTCCTACTAGGACTTCCAAGTCCTAGTAGGAATCCTTTCCCTTTTAGGAGTAGGAGAGAAGGAACGAGAGAGGGAGTAGGAAAGGGCAAGGGGGGCACCGCCCCCTTCCCCTAGTCCAATTCAGACCCATGGGGGGGGGGGTGAGGGAGTCCTAGATTAAGGGGTCCTCGGACAGCTGGACTATATACTTTGGCCAGACTGTTGGGCTATGAAGATACAAAACAGAAGACTTCTTCCCGTGTCCGGATGGGACTCTCCTTGGCGTGTAAGGCAAGCTTGGTGATTCGGATATGTAGATTCCTTTCTTTGTAACCGACTTTGTACAACCCTAGCCCCCTCTGATGTCTATATAAACCAGAGGATTTAGGCTTCTAGGGTTTAGCCACAACAATCATAACCTCATAGGCTAGACTTCTAGGGTTTAGCCATTACGATCTCGTGGTAGATCAACTCTTGTAATACTCATATTCATCAAGATCAATCAAGCAGGAAGTAGGGTATTACCTCCATAGAGAGGGCCCGAACCTGGGTAAACATTGTGTCCCCGGCCTCTTGTTACCATTAGCCTTAGACGCCCAGTTCGGGACCCCCTACCCGAGATCCTCCGATTTTGACACCGACATTGGTGCTTTCATTGAGAGTTCTGCTACGTCGTCACCAGAAGGCTTGATGACTCCATCAATCATCTACAACAACGCAGTCCAGGGGGAGATCTTCCTCCCCGGTCAGATCTTCATATTCGGCTTCTTCGCACTGCGTGCCAACTCGCTTGGCCATCTAGAGCAGATCGATAACTACGCCCCTGGCCATCAAGTCAGCTTTGGAAGCCTGAATTTTGTGCCTGATATCCATGGAGACTTGATCTTCGATGGATTCAAGCCCATGACGGTTGTCCCCTACCGTCAAGATGAACATGACCTAGATATGTCATCTGTCCGCGCTCAGGAAATTGCGCCTATGACCGCTCTGGCCCTAGACCCAGAGCGGACTGCATCGCCTAAAGACGGGAATCTTAACCCCGCCTTGGAGGCCACACATTCAGTAGCGCTCGAGCCGCACACAGACCCAACATCAAACTGGGCTTGTATCGCCGGAACCTCGGACTCGTCTCTGGCCATAGGTTCTGGACCGCGTGCGTCCGCGTCCATCGAACCTGATCGAGCGTCGATCTTGGAGTTCAGCTCCGCGGACATCTTACAGCACTCGTCTCTTGGCGATGTGTTAAACTCATTGAAATCCCTCTCCTTGTCAGGGGACTATCGGCCAAACTATGTCCGGTTCGAAGGGGAAGTGGATGATGAAGAACTTCGTTTCCCACCCACCGCCCACTTCATCGCCACTGTCAAGGACTTAACCGACATGCTCGATTACGACTCCGAAGACATCGACAGTATGGAAGACAATGCCGGAGAAGAGCAGGCATGAAAACCACCACCCGTAGGATGGTGGACAGCTACATCCTCATACGATATCTACATGGTGGACACACCTAAGGAGAAAGAGGCCGACGATGATAGCAGCATGCCTGTCGATGAACCTCCCAAGCACTGGCATTAGAAGCACCGACCTCGATCCGACAAAAGGAAAAGCAGCCACATTGTCATGGACGACGATGATAATCTGAACCAAGCCGAGAACCCCGCAGACCCAGCGTTGGAGCAGAGCGTACGAGAGGATGGCGAACACAATCCGGAGATGTTGTTTGATCATAGCGATGCCGAAGATAGCAATTATCAACTTGTCTATGAAGAGGAGATCAGCCTGGGCGACGACGAATTCGTCATCCCAGAAGAACCATTAGAATAAGAACGTCTCCATCAAAGGCTTATCGCCACTGCAAGGAGCCTGAAGAAGCATAAGCAACGGCTTAAAGCCGCACGGGATACGCTCAATGACAGTTGGAATGAAGTGCTAGACGCTGAGGAAAAATACGGCGGTAATCTCCAAACAAAGAGCTATCCTAAAAGTAAGCTGCTACCCGAATTCGACGACGAGGCTATTGCGCCTATAAAACAATACGGCCGACAGGCCGGACCGACCACCTCGTGGTCGGGACAGAGCAGCTAGCAATGCCGTACACAAACCCGCACTCCCTCCCCATAAAGGAGGGAAGGTTGCGGTCCAGAAACACGATCTACGTGAAGACCTAGACAAAAAAGCTGGCAAAACCAGGTCCATCCACGGATCCAGGGAATGTGCTGTGATACGTCTCCAATGTATCTATAATTTTGGATTGTTCCATGCTATTATATTACCCGTTTTGGATGTTTATGGGCTTTACTATACACTTTTATATTATTTTTGGGACTAACCTATTAACTGGAGGCCCAACCCAAATTGTTTTTTTTCCTATTTCAGTGTTTCACAGAAAAGGAATATCAAACAGAGTCCAAACGGAATGAAACCTTCAGGAGAGTTATTTTTGGAACAAACGCAATCCAGGAGACTTGGAGTGGACGTCAAGAAACAAACGAGGCGGCCAAGAGATAGAAGGGCGTGCCCCCCACCCTCGTGGCTCCCGTGACCGACTTCCTTCGCCTATATATATCCACATACCCTGAAAACATCTAGGAGCACCACGAAACCCTATTTCCACCGCCGCAACCTTCTGTAACTGTGATATCCCATCTTGGGGCCTTTTTCGGCGCTCCGCCGGAGAGGGAATCGATCACGGAGGGCTTCTACATCAATGCCATAGCCTCTCCGATGAAGTGTGAGTAGTTTACCACAGACCTTCGGGTCCATAGTTATTAGCTACATGGCTTCTTCTCTCTCTTTGAATCTCAATACAAAGTCCTCCTTGGTCTTCTTGGAGATCTATTCGATGTAACTCTTTTTGCGTTGTGTTTGTCGAGATCCGATGAATTGTGGGTTTATGATCAAGTTTATCTATGAGAAATATTTGAATCTCCTCTAAATTCTTTTATGTATGATTGGTTATCTTTGCAAGTCTCTTCGAATTATCAGTTTGGTTTGGCCTACTAGATTGATCTTTCTTGCAATGGGAGAAGTGCTTAGCTTTGGGTTCAATCTTGCGGTGTCCTTTCCTAGTGACAGCAGGGGCAGCAAGGCACGTATTGTATTTTTGCCATTGAGGATAAAAAGATGGGGTTTATATCATATTGCTTGAGTTTATCCCTCTACATCATGTCATCTTGCCTAATGCGTTACTCTGTTCTTATGAACTTAATACTCTAGATGCATGCTTGATAGCGGTCGATGTGTGGAGTAATAGTAGTAGATGTAGAATCTTTTTGATCTACTTGTCGCGGACGTGATGCCTATACACATGAGCATGCCTAGATATTCTCATAACTATGCACTTTTCTATCAATTGCTCAATAGTAATTTGTTCACCCATCGTAATACTTATGCTATCTTGAGAGAAGCCACTAGTGAAACCTATGGCCCCCGGGTCTATTTTCCATCATATAAGTTTCCGATCTACTTTATTTTGCAATCTTTACTTTCCAATCTATATCATAAAAATACCAAAAATATTTATCTTATTATTATCTCTATTAGATCTCACTTTTGCAAGTGGCCGTGAAGGGATTGACAACCCCTTTATCGCGTTGGTTGCGAGGTTCTTATTTGTTTGTGTAGGTATGAGGGATTTGCGTGTAGCCTCCTACTGGATTGATATCTTGGTTCTCAAAAACTGAGGGAAATACTTATGCTACTTTGCTGCATCACCCTTTCCTCTTCAAGGGAAAATCAACGTAGTGCTCAAGAGGTAGCATGCTCCTACACGGGATCACGATCATCAAATGAAATATGCCGACTATTTACCAGCTCGGAACCAATACCGAACATTACAACCATCGGACCCAATCCACGACACAGCCAGATACAGGGGTGCCGCACACCCCCTGTGCTTCACCGATGAGGTGCTGGAACACGATTTTCCAGAAGGGTTCAAACCCGTAAACATCGAGGCATATGATGGAACGACAGATCCTGCGATTTGGATAGAAGACTTTATTCTTCACATCCACATGGCTCGCGGAGATGATCTCCATGCCATCAAATACTTACCCCTCAAGCTAAAAGGACTAGCTCGGCACTGGCTAAAAAGCCTCCCTGAAAATTCCATCGGAAGCTGGGAAGAACTTGAGGATGCTTTTCGGGCCAATTTCCAAGGGACCTATGTCCGGCCCCTGGATGCAGATGATCTAAGTCACACAATCCAACATCCTGGAGAATCAGCCCGTAAGCTTTGGAACCGGTTTCTCACTTAGAAGAACCAAATCGTCGACTGTCCGGATGCCGAAGCCCTAGCGGCCTTCAAACACAGTGTCCGGGATGAATGGCTAGCCAGGCACCTTGGCCAGGAAAAGCCAAGGACAATGGCAGCCTTAACTACACTAATGACCCGCTTTTGCATGGGCGAGGACAGCTGGTTAGCCCGTCGCAGCACCAGTGACCCCGGCACATCCGAAGTCGGGGATGGCAATGGAAAACCACGACACAACAAAAACAAATGTCGGAACAATGAAGGAAGATGATGTCTACTAACCTTCTCCTTGTAGATGTTGTTGGGCCTCCAAGTGCAGAGGTTTGTAGGACAGTAGCAAATTTCCCTCAAGTGGATGACCTAAGGTTTATCAATCTGTGGGAGGCATAGGATGAAGATGGTCTCTCTCAAACAATCCTGCAACCAAATAACAAAGAGTCTCTTGTGTCCCCAACACACCCAATACAATGGTAAATTGTATAGGTGCACTAGTTCGGCAAAGAGACACTACAAAAAAAAGACACATCCGTGACATTTTGGGCCGAACGGAATTTTTTTCTGTAATACTTATGACACTTCTATGACGATAATTTTGACAAAACCCGGTATCATCATAGATGTGGTGGGCTCATACTTCTATGACAAAAAGTCATGATAGAAAATGGGCTTTTCGTCCTGGGCGGGCCGGAGACGCAGCTGCATGACATTCTTTGGGCCGTCCATGACAGAAAAAACCGTGGTAGAAGCGAGGGCGAGGAAAATTTCGGGGTGTTCCCGGTTACGGTGGGTGGTCGGGGGCCGAGCGATGCACGTTTCTCTCGTACACATACGCGCGTGTGTGCGAGGCGTTGGCTCTAACTGAACCCGAGTGAGGCGTTGGGCTCTAACTGAACTCGAGCGATTGCACTGCAGGCTACGCGTTACTGAACCCGAGCGATCGATGGATGGCTGTTAACTGAACCCGATCGAGCGATTCCTTTGCTACTGCTGCTAACTGAAGCCGGTCGATGCCGCCTCTGGATGAACAGTGAGCGTTGCAGGGGGGGTGGGGGGTGGGGGTGGATGAACAGTGAGCGGTGGGGGTGGATGAACAGGACCCCGATCAATCGAGCCGGTTGGGGCTGGATGAACAGGACCCCGTGGAGGGCTGGATGAATAGGACGACCCCGTGGAGGGCTGAATGAACAGTAGACGGTGGAGGGGTGGTTGAACAGTAGCACGTGGAGAGGGGTGGTTGAACAGTAGCCGGTGGAGTAGCGCGCGGTGGAGGCTGGATGAACGGGAGCCCGTGGAGGCTGGAGGAGGTCGACGGTGGATGAATAGTAGCCCCTGACGCTGGAGGAGGTCAACGGTGGAGATGAACAGTATCCCATGGAGTCTCGTTTTGCGGTACGCCACACCCCTCCCGATGAACAGGACCCCTGTTTCGACCGTAGCACTCCAACACAAGTCCGTTTCGTCTATTTTGCGGTACGCCACACCCCTCCCGATCAACAGGACCTCCCTTTCGACCGTAGGAGGTCCGTTTCCTCCATTTTGCGGTACGCCAGACCCCTCCCGATGAACAGGATCCTGTTTCGAATCTGGCCGGTCGAACACAAGACTGTTTCCTCCATTCTGCGGTACGCCAAACCTCGTTTCCATCGCATGTTCTGTCCAAGCCGGTTGGCTCCCACACGTTCCATTGCCTCCCGATGAACACAACGCATTCCGTTGCCTCCCCATGAACACGACACATTCCGTTGCCTCCCCATGAACACGATGACGACACAGTTTCTCCGTTCTGACCCAGCCATGTACACGAGCCCTGGCCATACGTATGCACGAGTAGGTGTTCGAGACCCCGCCCGTATGTACGTACGTGGCCGAATTTTCTTTCTTGCGCACTGGTCGTTGTACGTACGTGTACATGCTATGTGTGCGCCTCTACTAGGACATGTGCACGCCTCTACATCCACCAATACGTACGTATACATCTGCGACCAGAATGACAATGCTATGTACACTTTGACCAGGTGGGCCCCGACTGTTAGGCACTTCCTTGCATGTGAAGATGTAGATGGTGGGTCCCAGCAGTCAGGGGGCGAATCGTTTTTTTGCCCGGACGCACTTCCTTGCGTACGAAGATGTAGCTGGTGGCTCCCAGCAGTCAGGGGGAAATGTTTTTTTCGTGAAATACGGTGGCCCGTCCGATGGGTCCCCGCTGTCAGGTGGAGGAATAATTATTTTGCGTGTAATAAGGAGGCACTTCCTTGCTGTGGCCGTGGACCCAGCTGTCAGCCTCTCCACGTACAGTCCACGTCCGATGGAAGTCGTTCCTTGACCACATTGACCACGTCGTGCCGAGAGCACCAGGGCGGTGGAGGACGGCGAGGCCTAGGAAGGGGACGACGTGGAGCCGGGGAAGACGCGGAAGTGGATGCCCACGCGTAGAGGAGTATGAGGGTTCACTGGTTCGCTGCGGTGTGAGCCTGCCGGCGCCGCAGAATGACATGGGGTGTGGGTGAGTAGAGGGATGTCCTGGCCAGCGGTGGGAGTAGTAGGGGCGGTGAGGCCTCCGCCGCATCGCAGCCAGCCACAGGAGGCAGGAGCACGAGGCACGACCGGCGCTGGTTTGGGCGGCTGGAGCAAGAAGACCGGAGGTTCAAGAAGCACTACGGCCGTTTGATGGACATCGTACAGTCACAGGAGCTAGAATCGTGCATATTGACTAAGTTGACAAAGCCCTCCGTCCCCGTCAACTTAGTAGGCCCACAAGTCAGCCTGCCACTATATTGGGTCCCAGCTAGCAGGGGGAGTATTCATTTTTTTGTGCGTAATAAGGAGGCACTTCCTTGCGTGCCAAGATATAGCTGGTGGGTCCAAGCTGTCAGCGGCGGTAATGTTTTTTTTTTGCAAAATACAGAGGCCCTTTTGGTGGGTCCAAGATGTCAGGTGGAGGAATCATTATTTTGCGCATAATAAGGAGGCATTTCCTTGCGTGCGACCGTGGACCCAACTGTCAGCCTCTCCACTTACAGTCCACTTCAGATGATGTCGGTCCTTGACCATGTTGACCAGGCCGCGTCGAGAGCACCACGGCGGTGGACGACGGTGAGGCCTAGGAAGGGAACGACACGGAGGCAGGGAATACTCGGCAGTTGTTTCCCACGCGGAGGGGAGTACGACTGTACGAGGGTTTACTTGTTCGTCTGCAGTCGCCGGAGAATAACAGCAGGTGTGGGTGAGTAGAGGGATGGCTAGGCCAGCTATGGGAGTACGGTGGGGCGGTGAGGCTTGTGCGGAAGCTCAGCCGGCAGCGGGGAGGAGGGAGCAGGCAGTCCCGCCGACGCTTGTTTGACCGGCTGGAGCAGGAAGAGCAAAGATTGAAGAAGCACGATGGTCGTTGGATGGAAATCCAACAGTCACTGCTTGTGCGTCATCCTTTTTTTAGGAAAGCCTCAAATCTGTGGAAGAAAACATACGACCCATCTGCCATTATTTCTAATAATTTACAGCCCATTTGCTAATTCTTAAGGGTTTTTTGGAGCCCATATTCTTTTTGTTAGCATTACAGCCCATATTGCGGCCATGGTTAAAAAATTATACGAAATTTTGCATATTTCGGTGCGGTCCGAACTATTTTTAATCCCAAAATTTCGAGTCACATTCAAAATGATTTTAAAAATAAATGTATATCAATATAAATCCAACAAATTGTCCACGCATAAAAATACATGCAATTTAAAATCTCGAAATGAAAAAAAGAAATTTCAAACTAATTGCCGATTTGATGTGTTTTAAAAATGTACGGCCCACTTTCTCGGCTAGCCGAATGAAGCTCTCCTCCTCTTGAAAGATTTGCAGCCCAACATGCCTGACAAAGCGACTTACTTGGCAAATCACAAAGAAACTGGGCTGTGGCCGTGGACCCAGCTGTCAGCCTCTCCACGTACAATACTCTTGCAATGGAAGTCGGTCGTTGACCACATTGACCACACCGCGCCGAGAGCACCAAGGCGGTGGACGATGGTGAGGCCTAGGAAGGGGACAACACGGAGCCGGGGAAGACGCGGTAGTGGATGCCCACGCAGAGAGGAGTACGAGGGTTCACTGGTTCGGCTGCAGTGTGGGGTTGCCATTACTGTAGAATAACAGGGGGTGTGGGTGAGTAGAGGGATGCCCTGGGCCAGCGGTGGGAGTAGTAGGGGGCGGTGAGGCCTCCGCAGCATCACTGTCGGCCATGAGAGGCAGGAGCACGTGGCACGACCGGCGCTGCTTTGGGCGGCTGGAGCAAGAAGACCAGAGGTTGAAGAAGCACTATGGCTGTTGGATGGACATCGTACGGTCACTGCAGCTAGAATCGTTCATATTGAATAAGTTGACAAAGCCCTCCGTCCCCGTCAACTTAGTAGGCCCACAAGTCAGCCACCCACTATGGTGGGTCCCAGCTAGCAGGGGGGTATTCATTTTTTTGTGCGTAATAAGGAGGCACTTCCTTGCGTGCGAAGATATAGCTGGTGTGTCCGACCTGTCAGTGGGTGGAACATTTTTTTCACGAAATACAAAAGCCCTTCCCACGTACAGTCCACGTACAATGCATAATAAGGAGGAACTTTCCTTGCGTGGGACCATGGACCTCGTGGGTCCTAGCCGTCAGGCTCTCCACGTACAGTCCTCTTCCGATGACTCTCGTATGTTGACCACACCGCGTCGAGCGCACCGAGGGGGTGGACGACGGCGAGGCCCCAGACTGGAACGGCCTGGAGATGGGGAAGACGCGACAGTGGAGTTCACAGACGAAGAGGAGTGGGAAACTTGACTGGTTCAGGTGCGGGGTGGGCCTACACTCGCCAGAGAATAACAGGAGGTGCAGAGTGAAGGGATGGCATGGCCGTCGGCGGGGTAGCGTTTCGCTGAGGAGCGCAAAACAACGCCGCTGGACGCCGAAGGCTGGAGCAGGCGGTCCCGGCAGCGCTGGGGGAAGAAGACAAGAGATTGAAGAAGAATGCTAGCCGTTGGATGTAA
The DNA here is from genome assembly GCF_018294505.1 of Triticum aestivum. Classification (NCBI taxonomy): domain Eukaryota; kingdom Viridiplantae; phylum Streptophyta; class Magnoliopsida; order Poales; family Poaceae; genus Triticum; species Triticum aestivum. Next base: position 480,970,632 of record NC_057795.1, read on the forward strand.
ATCCAACACCTTCTTAGGCTTCGACCTACTGGCCCACATGTCAGCCAATCCATTTGTTTTTTAGTCCATTTGGTGGGCTAGGTGAAACAATGATGTAGCATCTATGCAGCCCGTTTAAATCCCATTTGCATTTTTCTCGAAATTCGCAGACTTGCTGGGCTGGGTGAAAATATCATGTTGGGCTAGATGGAGAAATGTTATAAAAACATAAACACATGATTGCACGTCTATTACTGCATTGGTCAGTAAAATCTTTGCAAGCTTATGTACGCAATCACTAGGAGTTAACTTGCCAAGTTATATATAAACAATTATTATTATTATTTTGTAAGAACTTTTAACTTACGAAATAAAATATCATTTAAATTTGATGAGTTAATAGTACGTGATGTATTATTATTTTTTAGGCTAGACGTGGGACAGTTGAGTTGGTTCTAGGGAAAAGTACTGGGAGAAAACTCAGTTTACAACGAAAAAGAAAGTGGGAGAGAATTCAAAGACCTGCTGGGTCCACCTGAGGAGGGGAATATGTTGGGAGGAAGGATATTCAAAGCATGGCAGCCGAGTGAACTAGTTTTTTTAACGGACAAGTGAACTAGTTACATACATAAGCAAATAGCCACTAAAAAAGCAATCAGGTTCATGGGTTCTTAAAAGAAATATTTCGGACAAAACAGATAATTACGACACATAGGCTAATGCATGAAACACTCAGATGATAAAGGTGCTTATAAACAGATAAACTACAACATCTAGACCTTCCTGGCACGCTTAATCATGACGCTACGGCTGTCTGTGTACTCGTTGGTTACGGGAAGCAGACACGCCCTCATGTCCAAGATCTGCCTGTACATGTCGTACCATGCGTATGCGTCCTTGGCCGCATAGGTTATGTAGGCTAGATTCAGAGGTACCTCCCACGTGTTCAGGTCCTTGGTATCGTTGTCTTCTTTCATGTTGGCATATCAGGGGTCGATGATGGTCTCACGAGGTCAACCACGGAGTCCTTCTCCTGCCCGTTGCTAATGATCTTGTATTGCTTCTTGATGTCGACAAGCTTGTTGCACCATATGGCCAAATCGTCGCGTTCTTCCTTCTCTCCACCGTAGCGAAGGTGCATTCGGCGCTGCCGATGAAACGGGCGAATGCTCCAGAACCTCTGATGGCCCTACAGAAGTGGTAGATGAGAACCTCGTCCCGCACACATACCTGGGCGACGGTGATCCGCTGCTCCCTGTCAGGAGACGAATGGATGGGCACAGGGTCTAGTCCTACAACCTTGTGCTTTCTTGTCCTGTAGATACTGCTTGAACTCGGCGAGGCAGAGCTTCACCGAGTCCGGATCATTGGTGTACATCACATTCAACTTGGTGCAACCATAGGACTGAATGGCGAACTCAAAGGGGAACTCCTTGCTGAAGTCCATATCCAGCAGGCTCACCCCTCGGATCGCCATTAGAGTCTCTTCGAGTGAACGAGTGTGTAGGCGGCGGCAACAGTTTGTTTTTCAGCTCTTGGGAACTAGATTCAACAGTAAACTGAGTGTGTACAGGCGACAACAGTTACTACCCCTCCCCCGTCCGCTGCACGCCCGACAGAAGATGCACCCTCGGTGCATTCAAACGCCTCCATTAAAAAACCTACTCCGGCCACACGACGGTTCACGAGCAGGTCTGTATTGGCATGGTAATAATAGGAGTTAGTGGTCACTTTACTTAAATTTAATTAGCTTTAATAGAAATTTATACTTAAAGCAAACAATGCATTGGCTCGTTCTACCAGTGCCATAGGATCAACATGCACAACAATTAGAATTATTATTCTCATGACGCACACGATCAACACATTTGTCGCACTTTCACAAAGATAATACTACCAAGTTTGAATTGTTTGTTATGGTTGTTGTCCTCTGCATCATCATGCTGTGTTTCCCAGCTTGCAAGATTCAGAACCATCAAATAAGATCCAAATAATAAGTACAACAAAGATGCCTACACATCTGATTGATTCCCAGCTTGCAAGATTCAGAACCAACAAATAAGATCCAAATAATAAGTACAACAAAGATGCCTACACATCTCATTGATTCCCAGCTTGCAAGATTTAGAACTAACAAATAAGATTCAAATAATAAGTACAACAAAGATGCCTACACATCTCATTGATTCCCAGCTTGCAAGATTCAGAACCAACCCATTAGAGCCTTTTGATAAAGTGAATATCGGGATTAAACCCATCTTGGCTAGCCATGTCATACAATCAAAGAACTTGGCGAATGCTCTTGACCGTCACAACATCTGTAGTTGAGTATTCCTGTTTGCACAACACAAACAAGAAGCGCATGATTTCACTTTAATAGGGGCCTCCTTGAACTCAACGTAGAGCTCCACTAGGATGAGGTCAACCTCCAGCTCCATGATTCAATTCATGCGCCTTTTTCTGCAGTTCACCTGAAATGAAGCAAAGATTGCATCATTCAGCTAGCAAGAAGTACTTGCTCTCATGAGCTCGCAGGTTCTTCTTTAGTAGTTGCACTAAAATTGAGGAACATTAAGGTTGGCTGTCCGGCTCATGTAAGATGCAACTATAATTTTCTTATCCTTTTGTGTAGTTCCACTAAAATAAAGTGCCATTGTGGTGACAGTGACGGCTCATATTGCAAACGCTAATAAAATGTTGCACGAGATTACCAACAGAACTTGACGGAGATTTTGGAAACTCCAATCACCATTTTGTGCAGTTCCACCAAAATTGAGAGATGCTGCCCACGTGACATTTTAGTTGAACTGCACAAGACACTCATTCCAAAAAAAGTGTTTTGTGTAGTTGCTACGTCTTGAGCTTGTGTTTATTTTCCTTGAAGAGGAAAGAGTGATGCAACAATAGTAGCGTAAGTATTTCCCTCACTTTTTGACAACCAAGGTATCAATCCAGTAGGAGGCTCCTCAAAAGTCCCACGCACCTACACAAACAAACAAATAACTCACAACCAACGCAATAAAGGGGTTGTCAATCCCTTCACGACCACATACAAAAGTGAGATCTGATAGAGATAGTATGATAAGATAAATATATTTTTGGTATTTTATAACATAGATGCGAAAAGTAAAGATTCAAATAAAAGTAGATTGAAAGCTTATATGATAAAAGATAGACCCGGGGGACATAGGTTTCACTAGTGGCTTCTCTCAAGATAGTATAAGTATTATGGTGGGTGAACAAATTACTGTCGAGCAATTGATAGAAAAGCAAATAATTACGAGATTATCTAGGCATGATCATGTATATAGGCATCACATCCGTGACAAGTAGACCGACTCCTGCCTGCATCTACTACTATTACTCCACACATCGACCGTTATCTAGCATGCATCTAGAGTATTAAGTTCATAAGAAGAGAGTAACGCATTAAGAAAGATGACATGATGTAGAAGGATAAACTAATATGATATAAACCCCATCTTTTTATCCTCGATGGCAACAATACAATACGTGCCTTGCTGCCCCTGCTGTCACTAGGAAAGGACACCGCAAGATTGAACCCAAAGCTAAGCACTTCTCCCATTGTAAGAAAGATCAATCTAGTAGGCCAAACCAAACTGATAATTAGAAGAGACTTGCAAAGATAACTCAATCACACATAAAATAATTCAGAGGAGATTCAAATATTTCTCATAGATAAACTTGATCATAAACCCATAATTCATCGGATCTCGACAAACACACCGCAAAAAGAGTTACATCGAATAGATTTCCACAAGAGAGGGGGAGAACATGGTATTGAGATCCAAAAAGAGAGAAAAAGCCATCTAGCTAATAACTATGGACCCGAAAGTCTATGGTAACTTACTCACAACTCATCAGAAGGGCTATGGTGTTGATGTAGAAGCCCTCCATGGTCGATTCCCCCTCCGGCAGAGCGTCGGCGAAGGCTCCAAGATGGGATCTCGCGGATACATAAGGTTACGATGGTGGAAATTGTTTTTCGTTGGCTCTCTGGATGTTTTTGAGGTACAAGGGTATATATAGGAGGAAGAAGTACGTCGGTGGCCGCCTGAGGGGCCCAGGAGACAGGGGGCGCGCCCTCCTATCTCCTGGCCGCCTCGATCGCTTCTTGACTTGCACTCCAAGTCCTCTGGATCACGTTCGTTCCAAAAATCACGCTCCCAAAGGTTTCATTCTGTTTGGACTCCGTTTGATATTCCTTTTCTTCGAAATACTGAAATAGGCAAAAAAACAGCAATACGGGCTGGGCCTCCGTTTAGTAGGTTAGTCCCAAAAATGATATAAATGTGTAAAATAAAGCCCATAAACATCCAAAAGGGGTAATATAAATTATAGATATGTTGGAGACGTATCAGCAGTTCACCAAAAGGTCACAATAGCAACAAGGTGAAATGGATATCCCTTTTTGCACACAAAGATAGAAAGTAAACAGTTGCTGGTCAATAAGAATATACGAAACATATACAAGATGAAAAGAAGCATCTTAATTATGTTCATGGCAATCACGCAAGGCAGTAGAAATTTTAAAACGTCAGCAATGCTTTATGTTACCAGAAGCATTACGATCAACAATGAGATTCCTCAAATATGGGATTACTTTAATGGTGGCATTGCTTGTTTACTAGACACAGTAAATCAACAGCAGCTAAAGAGTTGGTTTAAGGTCATGGGACCATGGGGACACTAGGACACTCAGCAGCGTAAAGGAGCAACTTACTTATCATACCGGGGAAAACAACAGGAGTGCCATTTGTAACACAGTTTAATTGCATCTTATCACTGGAGGCATTAGATTAACATAACACTGGTTAGACATGTCCCTAAGGTAACAATGTGATCGCTTCATTTTACATGCGCCCTTACATTAACAACAGCAAAAGGTTGGTATAAGGACATGCGATAGTGGACGCATCAGCACAATGTACCTACAAGGAGGCATAAAGTGGTGATGCCGAGTTTGTTCATGCTATGTGACGGCAGCAAATCTAATCCTGGAGACCTTTTGCTATGTGAGGGCAGCAAATCTAATCCTGGAGACCTTTTGCTATGTGAGGGCAGCAAATCTAATCCTGGAGACCTTTTACTATGTGAGGGCAGCAAATCTAATCCTAAGACCTTTTACTTTGTGAGGGCAGCAAATCTAATCTTGGACATACTCTGTTGACTTGTCCACCAGCTGCCACTTTCTATCCTTTTTTCAACCAATAATAGATCTGTTCCTTATCTAGTTTGTACTGCATTTTCCCATTATTTCCCTTTTCAACCAAGAGACCGGTTGGGTATCCGGTGTCTACTACTTTCACCATATTATTTCCTCTTTGAATCAAGTCCTAGATTCATTCTACAACTTTCCCCCCTTTCTTTGTTGTCTGAACAAAGCCCTAGATTCGAATGCATGAAGTAGCTTTACTTCTAATAATACTAAAAATTTAGGTGGCTTTGGAAGAGCAGATGGGAGTAGAAAAAGATGCACATGCAGACACGTGGGGAGCTGGGGCAGTAGAGCAAGGCCGCTTTCGAAGAACTTATACCTGAGGGTCGCCGGGATGTCGGCGGTAGCAGGTCGGATCTGCAGACAATATGACAGGGAGGAAGAAGGGTCGGAGGACCTCCCGAGCCGGCGTGTCAGAGAGAACGACATGGGCAGAGGATCGGGCCCCTCCGACAGCTGTGGCTTTCCTCCCTCAACGGCGATGACCGCGTGAATGATGCACCTTTTAGTCCTCTATACACACCGACCGAAGGGATCTGGCCGGATCTGTGACCAGCGGTGAGCAGAGAGAAAATGTCGCTACCACTGTCTTGTTTATATCTGGAGAGGATGAGAGAATGAAGAGAGCAACCCTAGTCAAGCAAGCGCTCAGGCCCCTGTGTACATATATAGTGGAGTGATTATCTTTTTTCTGTCCACAACAAGCGTTTCAATTTGTGTACGTGGCATTAAAGAAAAGAAACTCTCTATTTAAGGTGACTACTGTACGACTCCTACTTACTACTAGTAGTACTAGTATTATTCACTTGTGCTCCCCGCCCCTCCATTCATTGAACAACCCCACGGGTGAATAAACATACAGTAAGTATTGTATTTATATAGAACAAATAAGCTCGAACTATTTTCGCATAGTTAAAAGTTGAGGGCGGGGATTTTCCCGGGCAGTATGCGCGGTAGTTTTCGGGTATGCGGTTTGACAGAGAGGCGAGGAGGGTGAGCGAGTGGCGGACTCTCAAACATACTGCTGGAAAGGTCAGGCTGTGCGATTTGACGATGCGTTACTACTAGAAAGACTTGTGATATGACCACTCACTATAGTCATGAATTACTGGCGCTCCGACCGGGGTGATGCCCCCCTTCCGTTCCGTGCTCTAATCTGGTGCATGACACGTCGACCCAGATGCTGGCTCTCCCACATGTCAGAGTAGTAAGAAGGAGCAAAGAATGATGCGCTATATACTAGTACTACTAATATTCAGGTTGGAGGAGTGCGAACCACAGCAACCCAGTGAACCAGCAGTGCGGACCACGGTAGCCCAGTGAACCAGCAGTAGAAAACAATGTGGTGATATGGCCATAAAAACAATGTGTTGCGGTCCACACTGTAGCATGTACAGTAACACTCCTCTTTGTTTGGATCCCTGAGTTAGAGCTAGTTTGGGTTGAAATAGCGTCAAATTATCAAAACAAGAGGGGTTAGTTTGAGCTAGTTTGCTCTAACCCAACTAAAAAAACTAGCCTGGTGGAGAGGCTCTAATTGGGTTAGTTATCCTCGGGCCCACTAAAAGAGAACTAAAAAAATCTCCCCTGCCCGCACCAGATCGCTCCCCCCTCTCACACGATTCCTCTCTGTTCCCCATAGGGCCGCCCGCACCAAATCGCTCGCCCGCTCTCGCACGACTCCTCTCTGTTCCCCATAGGGCCGCCCGCCCAAGCGCCGCTCGCCCTCTCTCTCCTCCGGACGCCCTCTCCTTCCGGCCTCCGCCGCCCTACTCCGGCCGCCCTCTCCCTCCGGCCTTTGAAGGTCGCCCCGCTCCCCCCTTCACCGGTCGTTTTTCTCCCTCTGTCGTGCGAGGCGACGGCGCATCTACCAGGGAGGTCGCAAGAGGGTGAGTTTGTTTGTTCCTTCTCTGTCTCACGACCATATCATTGATCTTGCTCGCTCTAGCGCTAATTCTGATTTGGAAAAGTAGATCCTGATCAAACTTGGTATAGATTTGTGGTGCACGCATGGAATTGTTTGATGCTGCTTGAGGAGGTAATAAATCTTTCTAGAGGCCCAAAAGTTCACCTTTCTAGGTATTTTAGTTTCAAGCTTGCATTATTTCTAGAGGCCCAAAGATTCAGTTCACCTTTCTAGGTATTTCAGTTTCAGGCTTGCATTATTTCTAGAGGCCCAAAGATTCAGTTCACCTTTCTAGGTATTTTAGTTACAGGCTTGCATTATTTCTAGAGGCCCAAATATTAAGTTCCCAGTCGGCGGGAAGTGGCCCTGCTACCCATGCCGGTGTCGACCTCAACTCGCAAGGGCCAGCGTCGGAGGGGTTCCCGGGGCTTGGGCTCTACAGAGCCTTCCTCCAGAGCAACAATGGCGAGCTCCTCCCTCGGTGCGTGAGGGGCTCCGGGCTCCCTCCCTATCGTGAATGACTTCCATGATGAGTTAGCTCATGCTTTGTTTCATGGAGTGTTTTTTTGTGAAGCTTGATTGACGACTTGTATGTTTAAGTGGGATATCTCATTTGTATGGACAAAGTAAAAATTATCATGTTTTGCATGCTTGATTTATAAAGATGGTTCGTTTATGTCAATTGTGAGCGGGAGGAGGCCACGGAAGAGCCGGACACACCAAATTCGGCAGGAAATAGGGTCCAAAGTAGTCAAATGATTGAGAAAGAGCATTTATTGTCAATCTAACCCTACCATCCACACACCTCTTTGGTTTAGAGTTAGTTCAGGGTTAGAATCTAACTCTAACCTCTAACTGAGTTAGAGTTCTCCTCATCTCGGTTCATCGCCATCATACTTTCCACCATTCATGTGTTTTCAGTATCCTGCGAATCAAAGAGGCCCTTTTTTGCGGGAAAAATCAAAGAGGCCCTTAGACTGGTTTAGGTCCGGTCATTTTTTATAAACGTGTTATGTCCAAAATTTAATGAACGTGCTCCGGTTTCTACGAAAATAATCCGGTTTCATATAGTAATTCATTCATTCATTTATTCTTCTGCGGGGGGTTTGCATGTAATTCGTGAGGTCTGAAATGTAAAGTACCCCGGCATATGCTTCGAGTCGGGACAAACACCGGCAAACAAGGAAGAACACAATCAATGCAATGCACAATATGATGCATTATCATGACATGGCAATATGTTGTGATTTGAGCTAATGCAACTAGCAACAGATTAAATGAAGTTGATTTGAATACAAGATTCAAATTCAAACTCCATATGTGATTATTCAAATGCCATTTAATTGATTTGACCTAAATAGTGAACAAAAGTTGTTCTAACATGCATGAAAATGGTACAGATGGATAGATTGGATTTTTTTCATCATTTTTCATATATAATTTATTTCATTTGGAGTTACGGTTGAATTTATATGATTTTTAGAAGTTTAGGGCATTTTCTGGAATTTCCTGAAATAAAATAAATCCAAAAAATACATATTGCATCAGCATGACATCACCCTGATGTCAACAGGTCAACTGGGCGCCTCCAGGTCAAACCTGACCAGTGGGGTCCACTGGTCAGTGACTGGGGCTGGTTAGTGACGCTGACAGGTGGGCCCGGTCAACAGACACGTCACCTTGGTCAACTCTGACACGTGGGACCCGTTGGGTTATGAACTAATTTAAGCAGGAAATTAGACTAACCTAAGCAGGCACTAGGGCCCACATGGCAGTGGCCCTGGGGGTGTTTAGTGGGGTTATTAGCACTAATTAACCGGCGCCACGTCAGCAGGTGACGCCGGCGACCACAGCAACGGCGGGAACTCGCCGGAGTTGGTCGGGCGGCGCTACAGGCTGCGGATGGGCACGCTGAGGGCACCAGGAGGGAGCCCGTCCTCCCGCGCATCTAGGAGCGCACGCAGCTGGGCACAGGGAGGCCGGGGTCGACGGCGGCGGCCGAAGCTACGGGTTCGAGCGGCGTAGCGCTATGGTGCACGAGAGAACGAGCCGGTGGCGGCGTTAGCTTGCTGCGGAGCTTTTGAGCATGTAGCCATGCTCGGGCATGAGCTTTGCTAGCTCTGGCTACGACAGCGTCAAGAACGGCAGCAGCCGGCTCTCGGCTCCAGTAGAACCACGATCTACAGAGAGCAAAAGAGCGCGGGGAAAGAGAGGTTCGGCGCAGAGGCTCACGATGATGTCGAAGGGCGGGTCTGCGTGCTCGGGGAGGCGGCGGAGACGGCGAATTGGGCAGCGGCATCCGGTGGCCGTGGACGGGGAAGAAAGGTCACGGCGTCGTCTTGGGGTCCTCCGGCCTTGCGTGGGTCGGCGGAGAGGTGCTCGGGATCTAGGCGGAGCTCGTGGGCTGGTCAGAGAAGCGAGGGGGAGGCGATGGCCGCGGCAGCAGCAAGCAGCGGCGACGGCTGCGTTCGGTGGCGCCGCGGAAAGATGCAGAGTAGGGGGAGGAGGTCCAGCGAGAGAGGGGAGAGGTGCAGAGGGTCCGGGGGTGTCGTGGCGTCTCCAGGCGCACCAGGGCAGTGGCGGGAAGCAGGAGGTGGCAAGGCGTCGTCAGCACGCTTGCCACGCACCTGTCTGTCCTCCTGGCAGGAGGAAGACGACAGGGGGAGGGCTGCTGGGCTGGGCCAGAAGGTGGGCTGCCAGCTGGGCCGGCCAGGTAAGTGGCCCAGGTAAAATTCTCTCTCTCTTTTATTTTTCTTTTCTATTTCTGTTATTTTGTGTTGATTTGATTTAGAACATCAAATCATTTTTATAACTTTCTGTAAATTGCTATGTGAGCTCAGGACTAGCCCAAGGTCACATGCAACTTACAAAAATGTTTGAGCTTTATTTCTTATATAATAGAAATAAATCCAACTCAAATATGTCATTGATTTAATTCAAAAGGTCCGAATAAATTATTTCTGTGACTCCAAAAATATTGGTTTGAATTTCACCTCATGCCAATATTTTCACAGAATAACAGGAACATTTTCTTGGACTCATTTGATGAGATTTAAATGTTGGTTATTTTTAAAGGTCTTTTGAGGCTTTTGAAAAAATCCTCAATTCAAATTTCATTAGAATTTAGACATGATGCTCACATGAAGGGCTAGCCTAGTGCATACCAGAACTAGGGATGTGACAGCTCACCCCTACTAAACAAGAATCTCGTCCCGAGATTCGAGCATAGGGTAGAATGAAGGGGAAACGCAACTAACGCAATCTTCACGACCCAGGTTGCACTTCAAATGAACGTTGATTCAATCACCATCTTTGTCTCGAGGTCTTGCTCTTGGGACTCCAGCCAACATGACAATAAGAGGAAAAGGAAAACTCTAGAAGGATCGATCTTCTCGAAGATCGAACAACTCAGGATCAACTCACAGAATGAGACATAGCAACATCTCTCGAGATGAGACACAGAGCACACATCTAGAGGGATGGCGTGGAACAGATGACGAGGGTTCACTAGGTAGACAACAATTCCACACTTAAGAAGGTGGTGAACGGTTGTCAACGTAGTGAGGAGTTGAGTTACCATGATACCATAACGACGCACCTTAGGGAAAGTGTCTCGTTGAAATATCCCCTTAAGTGGCAAAAAGAATTACCTTTGATTCAGAGATCATTGAAACTCTTTATACCAGCCTAAGGCAATTCTCAAGCGATCATTTGGAGGGGTTCGGTAGAATGGCATACCCGGATTAGAATGGATGATGTGGATTACCTTGTTGAAAACAACACAAGGGATGATTTTAGTAACTGGGGAGAAGCTCAACAGTAGAGAGTGAGTCCACTGTTTGAAAAGTTATAGCATAACCGAGGAAACTGAGAGCAATCCCAGTTAGTGCCGATGATAACACCTAGTGCTTGTGCGTGCTCTCAAGAATTGAGCATTTCCATATTCATCAAGGTTTTACCAACATCCGTGTCAAGGATCCTGGCAACACAACGTTCTACCATGATGAACAACGATGGACGATGCAGATGCAAAGGAAGATAACCTTCTCAGATTTCACCTTAGCGAGGCCAAGGAAACAAAATCTGGATGATCGACCGAGAGACATTTAGCACTCCGCTTCTAATGTTCTCCTTGATGTGCTAGCGTAACCCATTCATAGATATGGTTTGATATCTAGAACATCAAGTAAAAGGTCGGACTTCGGGAGCACAAAAATCCATAAGGAACAACTACTGGAATAAGTTCTACGAGATCCTTATGGGGAGGTGGCCAACTTCCACAAACAAGATACTACAATAATAGGTCTTCCGGTTGGGTGTGTTGGCCACGACATCCATTTTACCGGGTTACAGAGAGACCAATATTATAGTTCTTGGGACACGTTCCAACCATTATATCTTCCTGAGATTCAGATCTGGTTGATGTTAGAATATTCCAGACTCATCAGGTCTAGAAAAAAAAATAAAAGTTTGCAACACAAATCGACGAGATGACGTTGCGAGATTCTCGGGAAATGAACTACGATAGCAAACTCCAAGGCATGAGCTGGTTCTGCTACACACATGTGAACACGATGTCCTAGACAAGCATGACCACGTGGTAGTCTTACGATAAAACACTACTGAGTTCTGGTTGGGAACCATCACCGCGGATAACGAAGTCCTTGCATAAGTCATATGATTAGCTCTTATGAAGGAACTTCTTCTCTTGAACAAATCAGTTAGTGGCTTGGTGTGCTAGGGATACATATGGAATGAAGGTTGCAAGTCTCCAAACCACAGAATACTTTGCACATATGCATGACTAATTTGGGATGATTCCAAAGGAAGCAACATTGACTTTCTCGAATCCACGGCGGCAACTTGCATCAAATGCACATGAACTGGAGGAAGTCACTTCTTACATCCGAACATATGCTTCATGAGCTAGCATGAAGAAATGCTTTCAAAAGTTTCCAACACTAGCTTAATGTTCAACAAAATTTTGGAGAAGACGAGGATGTTGTCGATGGCTCAACAACAATTCATCCAGGTTTCCATATGAATGGAATTCCACAATTATGTGAACAAGGTGATAGCATTTGTCAGACCCGAAAGATATAATGGTGTATGCTCGAGGAAACAACCACGAGTAAGACAACATTACGGATATTGTTGGTTCTGATTTGATTTGATGATAGCCCATACTCAAATCAAAGGTTGACATGACAATAGACACAACAACTGATCACGAGGATCAACCAATGAATATCATCTTTCTTCAACACACACACACACAAAGATATCCCTTTTGAATGAATTGAGTCGGACAAGCTTTCATCTTCCAACTCTCCAAGTTGTTGTTTAGCTTAACCAACTAGCTCAGGGTATCTGACACAGATTCTTGGAGAAGGGGTGGTTTACAAGGAACCAACTTGATCACGAACTCAACATAGCTGTCAGGTGATGATCTGGTGATACTTCCGAGAAGATATTTGGAAAATCACGAACCACCGATATGTTACTAAGCTCGAGAACATTCTTGCTTTTCAGGCATGACTATATGATCGAAAGAGCGAGGGATTGACACAATCCTAACTCATTGATCGAAAAGTGTACCGGGAATAATGACTAGGTAGCACGATCAACCTTAGGGCGATGATTCAATAATCAACACGCTAAGAATGAGGTTACTGTCCACTTAACTATCAAGCAACAGAGTTGCTAACAATATTGATTTTACGCATCACGATTCACTTGTCGGCATTCCGGTTACAATAACACAGGAACCGAGGAATTAACAACGATGAAAAGAAGTATTACTGCGTCAAGAATTCATAAGAGGTGGTGCAATTCTCATGACACTCTTGACATAAGGATGGTAACACTCCAACATAGAGCAGAGCAAAAGCTGGATTGGCATTTTGATCTGCGGAATACAATTGCTTTGACCCAATCCTAGATATGTATGAGGTTCTGGAGTTTGTTTCTCCTAGTCATTCTGGAATAGGATGGCTTGACAGACCACAAGAGTAATAGGCATCGATAAACATGATTGCACAACTACTCCTTACTATCAAATGATAGACGGGGGTCAGAATACAACTAAAGAGGGACAACTCAAGGAACATATAACTTTCTGAGTTGTGGATGCACAGGTTAGTATGTCGGACCAAGTTCAACAGGTTTCTTCCGGATAACCCATGCAGAAAGGTAGAACTGGCAGAGTAACAACATAGAATCGAGAACTCGTCAACAGCACTCTGGTTGTGATCTTTTGGTTCAAAGAACTTCTGCCATAAACGGTTCATAGTATTTGGAAGAAGGAAATACCACGGACCTCAAGGGCTAACGCAAAGGTTACTAATAACCTAAGGGAGCTAGAAATTACTATCAACATGAAGTAAGTAGGGTGAATCTCGGGTTCAAAACCCAGAAGTGGAATACGTGTGGCATCACAGGATGCTTTCGAGAATGATGGCCAGAATCATCACACTGGGAACACAAAGCATGGCTAAATTACTAGGTGATACTCTAGACACCTAGGGTCATAATAATAGCTCCAACATAAATGTTGAGGCAATGAAATGCCTCAACACACTAGTTAGTGTGGTTTATTTGGCACAAAGGATCTTCAGAATGCTAAAAAGAATTTGCAAATGCATCAGACTATTAGAAAACCTGGGGAGACTCGGACAGCATAACGGCTGTAAATGCTCAAGATGATTTGAGAGATGCTACAAAAATGGTGGCATAACCACTCAAAAGCACAATATCAAGGTTTCGAGATCAACAGTTAACATACGGAAGTAGTAGGAGCTGAACTGAGGCTTAAATCCAACAATCTTATAAGTCTACGGATTAGTAACACGTGATCCTGATAGAAAGAAGAGAAAGCCTAGTTTCTTAACCCCGTAGGAAAGATAATATGATTCAGCTCAGAAGGGCATAAGGTATAAGGAGTAAAAAGAGCCTTACGTTCCATCCCACAATCAATTCCCTTATATAACTAAAGAATTTCTAGACTCAACTTCGACCAGTTTGGCTTGGTAATCCTACAGGCAGTCAAGCTCTAATACCAAAGCTGTCAGGACCTCGACTCAATGCCACATCGATCTAGCATGTAACACCTCATATCACTTTGCGGCCTCACGCACGGTACTCCCACGGGTGTCGCCTTACCTTTGCCCGGGACCGTTTGCGCCTTTTGGCACACGTATATGATAGTGTCGCTAGCATCCATATGATAAGGAGCCCGGGCTGACATGGCTAGTCGTAAACCCAAAGTGGCACAAACTTACAGGGACATGCATCCATGACCCAGCATCGAACGTGTCGGTCATCAACGAGTGAATCCAGGCTGTAGCACTGGGCTAACAGGACTCCGGTGAACTGGGCTGTAGCAGGCTAACAGGACTCCGGTATTCATCGCGTGACATTTCCCCGAAGGGACAGACACAGGAACGAAGAAGGACACATGTCGGCCATCCTAAGTGTTCCGGAGCAGTAGCAAGCTACCATGGCTCAGTGGAAGCACTAGGAGACATTTCCCGGTAAGAGAGGCTACTAAGGATAAACAACTAGATAGTCAGATCCCACACATACCAAGCATTTCAATAACATACACACAATATGCTCGATATGTGCAAATACAACATGGCATCACAACATGACTCTACAACTAAAGTATTTTATTCAATAGGCTTCAAGGAGCGAGATATTACAAACGTGGGTCTCATGACCCAACAATCAGAGCATACAAGTCAAAGCACATGCGGAAACTTAACATGTCTGAGTACAGACATCTACAAATGAAAAAGGTTGAGAAGCCTGTCTATCTACCAGATCCTGCCGAGGGCACAAGATCATAGCTGAGGTAACAAGCTAAACGTCGAAATCCATGTGGAACTACTAGCGAGACTGAAGTCTCTCTGCAAAAACATAAATTAAGCAACGTGAGTACAAATGTACCCAGCAAGACTTATATCAGATCTAACTACATATGCATCATTATCAACAAAGGGGATGGTGGGGTTTAACTGCAGCAAGCCAGCTTTGACTCGGTGGCTATCCTAAACTACGACTGCAAGTAACTCTTTGAGGTGGCGCACACGAGTCCACATATTCACCATATCAATACACCACTATGGATCCGCTCCCGTCTCCCTACGAGAACGCCATCCATAGCACTCACACTTATCTTGTGCATTTTAGAGTATCCACTTTCACTTGTCTATGAACTGTACAGGCAACCCAGAAGTCCTTTACCGCGGACACGGCTATTCGAATAGATGATGTTAACCCTGCAGGGGTGCACTTCTTCACACACGCTCTCACCACTTACCGCCGTTTACACGACATGTACTTGGCAACCTTCAAGCGGAAGCCCAGCGAGGGTGTCGGCCACGACCTAACTAACGACACAAGTCTCTCGTCCAGGTTTATCGCCTATTCGGGTTCCATCTGCAAGGAGATCCGGCCGGGGTGTCGCTCACGACCCCAAACGATGTGAGCAGGGTTCCCAAGCCCACCATCCGGGTGCCATTTGGTACACCGTGCCACTGTGCCTAGTCTGTCCCAAGCCCACCTGTACCGGGTGCCACTTGGTAGACTACTAGCACTACCTACAAACACCATAAACTAATTGCAACTCCTGGACAAATATCGAGTTGATTAATAAGTCGAGAGAGCTTGGAGCGCCCGGAGCCCAATGTGTGGTAGTAACTGATCATGGATCACAAACACAGAACTCAGTTCCTGAGGACACCTGCAATGAGACAACCCACCATGTACTCCTACATGGACTCTCACCGCTACCTTTACCAAATCGTGTTCACACACTTAGCTCTCAACAGTAGGACATGTTCACCACATTCCAATTCATCCCCGATGAAACAGACCTGACACAACTCTAAGCAATAGCAGGCATGACAAACAAGCATGAATGAGTAGGCACATCAGGGCTCAAACAACTCCTACTCATGCTAGTGGGTTTCATCTATTTACTGTGGCAATGACAGGTCATGCAGAGGATAAAGGGGTTCAACTACCGCAACAAGTAACAGTTGTATCGTTGTTGCCCTAATGCAGTAAAATAGAGCAGGAGCGAGAGAATGGGATTGTATCGGAATGAACAAGGGGGTTTTGCTTGCCTGGCACTTCTGAAGATAGTATATCTCTTCATCGGTGTCATCGATCTCATCGTCAGAACCATGTCTATCGAGAGGGGACAAACACCGGCAAACAAGGAAGAACACAATCAATGCAATGCACAATATGATGCATGATCATGACATGGCAATATGCTGTGATTTGAGCTAATGCAACTAGCAACAGATTAAATGAAGTTGGTTTGAATACAAGATTCAAATTCAAACTCCATATGTGATTATTCAAATGCCATTTAATTGATTTGACCTAAACAGTGAATAAAAGCTGTTCTAACATGCATGAAAATGGTACAGATGGATAGATTGGATTTTTCTGATCATTTTTCATATATAATTTATTTCATTTGGAGTTACGGTTGAATTTATATGATTTTTAGAAGTTTAGGACATTTTCTGGAATTTCCTGAAATAAAATAAATCCAGAAAATACATATTGCGTCAGCATGACATCACCGTGATGTCAGCAGGTCAACTGGGTGCCTCCAGGTCAAACCTGACCAGTGGGGTCCACTGGTCAGTGACTGGGGCTGGTTAGTGACGCTGACAGGTGGGCCCGGTCAACAGACCCGTCAGCTTGGTCAACTCTGACACGTGGGGCCCGTTGGGTTATGAACTAATTTAAGCAGGAAATTAGACTAACCTAAGCAGGCACTAGGGCCCACATGGCAGTGGCCCTGGGGGTATTCAGCGGGTGACGCCGGCGACCACAGCAGCGGCGGGAACTCGCCGGAGTTGGTCGGGGCGGCGCTACAGGCTGCGGCTAGGCACGCTGAGGGCACCAGGAGGTAGCTCGTGCTCCCGTGCATCTAGGGGCGCACGCAGCTGGGCACAGGGAGGCCGGGGTCGACGGCGGCGACCAGAACGGCGGCGGCCGGAGCTACAGGTTCGAGCGGCATAGTGCTATGGTGCACGAGAGGATGAGCTGGTGGCGGCGTTAGCTTGCTGCGGAGCTGCTGAGCACGTAGCCATGCTCGGGCATGAGCTTTGCTAGCTCTGGCTACGACAGCGTCAAGAATGGCGGCGGCCGACTCTCGGCTCCGGTAGAACCACGATCTACAGAGAGCAAAAGAGCGCGGGGAGAGAGAGGTTCGGCGCAGAGGCTCACGATGAGGTCAAAGGGCGGGTCGGTGTGCTGAGGGAGGCGGCGGAGACGGCGAATCAGGTGGCGGCATCCGGCGGCCGTGGACGTGGAAGAAAGGTCGCGGCATCGTCTTGGGGTCCTCTGGCCTTGCGTGGGTCGGCGGAGAGGTGCTCGGGTTCTAGGCGGAGCTCGTGGGCTGGTTAGAGAAGCGAGGGGGAGGCGGTGGCCGCGGCAGCAGCAAGCAGCGGCGACGGCTGCGTTTAGTGGCGCCACGGAAAGATGCAGAGTAGGGGGAGGAGGTCCAGCGAGAGAGGGGAGAGGTGCAGAGGGTCCGGGGGGGTGTCGTGGCGTCTCCAGGCGCACCAGGGCAGCGGCAGGAAGCAGGAGGTGGCAAGGCATCGTCGGCGCGCTTGCCACGC
This sequence comes from Triticum aestivum, assembly GCF_018294505.1. NCBI lineage: Eukaryota > Viridiplantae > Streptophyta > Magnoliopsida > Poales > Poaceae > Triticum > Triticum aestivum. The sequence goes on from NC_057795.1 coordinate 480,988,405, forward strand.
ACTTGTCTGTCCTCCTGGCAAGAGGAAGACGACAGGGGGAGGGCTGCTGGGCTGGGCCAGAAGGTGGGCTGCCAGCTGGGCCGGCCAGGTAAGTGGCCCAGGTAAAATTCTCTCTCTCTTTTATTTTTCTTTTCTATTTCTTTTATTTTGTTTTGATTTGATTTAGAACATCAAATCATTTTTATAACTTTCTATAAATTGCTATGTGAGCTCAGGACTAGCCCAAGGTCACATGCTACTTACAAAAATGTTTGAGATTTATTTCTTATATAATAGAAATAAATCCAACACAAATATGTCAATGATTTAATTCAAAAGGTCCGAATAAATTATTTCTGTGACTCCAAAAATATTGGTTTGAATTTCACCTCATGCCAATATTTTCACAGAATAACAGGAACATTTTCTTGGACTCATTTGATGAGATTTAAATGTTGGTTATTTTTAGAGGTCTTTTGAGGCTTTTGAAAAATTCCTCAATTCAAATTTCATTAGAATTTAGAGATGATGCTCACATGAAGGGCTAGCCTAGTGCATACCAGAACTAGGGATGTGACATCCTAGTCTTACCAGCCACCACGCTCATGGGCGTGGGAGGGACGCTCCTACCTTTGCGTGTATGACATGTGGGCCTGACATGTGGGTGGCCAACCTATCATACAGCCAAAGGAAGGTGTAGTTAAGTCCACGAGGGAGAGGATAATCAAACTTCTCGTTGATATACGAGTTGACGCAACACATCAAAGCACTGCACTCGATATATTTCAATAATTTTCGTTAACTGATGCATTAATTACAACGCATGCATGCATGCCGTGACTCTCCGTTTGATACTTGCATGTGTTGATTTAATGCACCTTGAAGTAGTATAAAATATGTGACGGTAAAGCTTTGTAATGCCCCGGCCCAAGTCGAGAGATGGTTGTGCACGAGGAGGGCGAGATCATGCAGACCGAACAGGACCCGGCGATGGAGCTCTCTAAGGTCTCGATGGACCTCACCGTGCTCCACTGCCCCTTGTGCCTCTGCCGCTTGACGCCTCCAGTGTATGAGTTCCGAATACACCTCGTCCGTTTGGCTGATTGAGCAAGGTGCGGGTGTCTTGATTGATGTGTTGTTCGATTGATTTGTGTAGTGCAAGGGAGGGCACCTGGCCTGCACGGACTGCCGCGTCGAGCGCCCCGGGAACCAGCGGTAGTGCCAAAAGTGCGAGCGCGGTGGTGGCTTCGACATGCGGAGCACGGTGGTGGACTCCGTCCTTTCGTCGGTGAGGGTGGAGTGCCAACACGAAGGCTGTGGGCTCTGCGTCACTTACCACAAGCTCGCCGATCACCAGAGCGTGTGTCCGCTCGCGCCCTGCAAATGTCCCGTGCCTGTCTGCAGCTACAAAGGCCCGCCACCGGTGCTCTACCACCACATCAGTACCGCGCATCCCATGCCCGTGCACAGGATCCAGTACGGCAAGGTGCTCCAGCTACAAGTGCCACTGTCGGAGCCACGACTCTTGCTATTCACGGAGGAGGACGGCCGCGCGTTTTTCTTGGTCGGCGGCGTGCTCGACATCAGCGCGCCTATCGCCGTGTCGGTCGTCTGCATCAGAGCGGGGGTGTCCCCACTGCCGCACTACGTGGCCAGGCTATGGGTGAACGGCCCGCTGTGGGAGCCCAAAGGCACGACCGATGCCGTCAAGGTGGAAATGGAGGTGACAAGCAGCAAGTATCCAGGCGACGTCGACGTGCAGGAGCTGACCTTCTTCACAGTTCCGCCCAAGCTGCTGGCCGGGGCTAAGCTGGTGTCCCTCCACATTCAGGTTGACAAGCTCACATCCCAAATGTTTCTATAGTGCCTTCTGTTTATCTTAGTATTATGCTAATATAGGGATTACCTCGGTCTACTTTAGCTTAAGAAATGGTGGGTTTTGGTGGCGATGTAGCAATTACTTCGACATCAGATTAGTAATTTCCAACAGTCAAACATATATTTTGTGTCTGTTGGATATAAAGTTCCTTTGGGTAAGAAGTACTACTTGTCATCAAATGGATAAAAGGAGATGTATGTAGACATATTTTAGTTATAGATACGTTCCTTTTTATCCATTTTGATGACAAGCACTCCCTCCGTTCCACAATACATGCCTTCCATTTGTCAAAATATAGATGTATCTAGACATGTTTTAGTATATAGGTACATCCATGATAGAGCCAATCGGATGGTTGAGAACACTACAATTCGTAGCTACAGATGCGTGTGTGACTCCCAGATGCAGAGGCCGGGGGTCATCGTCCTCCTTTTCGAGAAAAAACAGACGCGTGTGTGAGAGGATGAGCGCGTGCGTGCACCTCTTCTCTTCCTGTATAACGTACTAAACTCAGAGTACAAGTTTTTGTGGGTGGCATGATGGTGCGTGCGAGAAGTCCCAATAGATAGGTTTAATGCATCTGGAAAAAAGACTAGCCTATAGCTCGCCACGCGGCTATTCCTGTCGAACGCCCCATTAACCGTAAGATATGTATACGACGGTGCCAGTTATTTCACGTACACAACAGTAGAAAAAGAACTACTCCATTCGGGAATAGTGCCGCACTTCGAAACTAGAACCGTCAATAAATTTTGAGCTTGCGTCTCGTCACATTCCAAATTACTCCACGCTATATTGAATTGCAAACCTGTTCACAGCGATCACAACCTAAACGGCTTCCCACTTAGGAGCATATTAGTACCACGCTATATTGAGTTGCAAACCTTTTCACACCGATCACAACCTAAACGGTTTCCCACTTAGGAGCGTATTAGTACTCGGTTATAAATACTAGTATGCCAAGATGACTGCACATTCCTCCACAACTCCTCATCCACAAAAACAAACAAGTCATTTAGCATCCTTCCCTTGCATCTGCGATGGCCAGCGTGAGTTCTGGGTCGAGAGGTTGCCACCAGGGAGAGGCGAGCATGGAAGCGGAAGCACGAGAGATGTCCCGCCTCACTGTGAAAGCAGCCGACATGTCCCGCCGCGCGGAAGTAGCAGCACAGAGGTCCCGTCGCGCTGCTGAAGTAGCACGGAGGTCCCGCCGTGCCGTCGATGCAGCAGACAGGTCCGGACGCGCCGCGGAAGCAGCAGAGATGTCCCGCCTCACCGCGAATGCATCAGAGATGTCCTGCCACGCCACGGCGGCCTAGGAAATTTTCTCGCGGGCAGGCGATGAGTTACAGGCGCATGCATGCGATCGTCCATAGCCAGATGGATTAGATCTCCCGCTGGGCGAGGTTGCAGGACGACATGAAAGCCTCGTTTGAACAGGCTATCGGCGTCATCCGGCAACTAAGGGAGGGCAATGAGAGGCTCTGGGCTGAGCGCGACCTGTTGAGGGCGAAGATCGTCCGAAGTGCAGACCAGCAGGAGGAGACCAGTGCCTTGTTGAAGAAGACCAGCGTCATCGTCAAGAAACTTATGGACGAGAATGACATGCTCCGCAATGAGCGCCAAAGGCTGGTGGTGGAATCCGTGGATGTTCTCAAGTAGCGTCTTGATGACACGAAAGAGCTCATCGCCGCTCGCCGCGGAGACTAGTTCCCGCGGCCTACAGCAACGCATCAAGAAAGTAGAGATCAACGAGCTAGATCCTTGTCTTCCTTCTTCTTTTGCCCTTGTGTATTTCGGGCGTAGCCGCATGTGGCTTTTTTAATTATCTTTCTAATTATGTAAGATAGTTAATCGTCCTTATATATTCATCAGTCTTGCTATGACTCACAGTAGATGCTATAGGTCCGTCGAATCTTACATCAAGATCCGTGCTTTCAGATTTTCTTTTTTCTCTCTAAAATATCAGTCGAGTGAGACATAGCCACGCCATTAAATAGAGGCTCGGGCGCCATTAATGGAGACCTTGGGAGAGAGGTGGACGACAGATGGAGGTCAAAGGGCTCTCCTCCCGATAAGCACGCACAGGGGTCTGATCGCACGCCTCTCGTACTCAATTAGCTACCCTGCATGGCGCCTCCTAGCTAATAAAAAACGGGGACGCGTGGCGGCACGTAAATGGTAGTAAATAGAACGCCCACGGTTTCAATAATATTTGTGTTTCCGATTGTAACGTGACAACACTTGTTCCAAAATGACTTTGTTGATTGTTAATGTGTGCGCCTTCGCAAATCGGACTGCAAAATTACCACAACATGTTGGCACCAAGCCAAGTTTCATTATTTTCATGCGTGTTTTGGATTTACAGGAATTAAAATACTAAGTTTCTCAATGTTTCTAGCCCAGCCACGACGCCCAGAATTTTGAATTTCATTCCCATTTCTTGCATGGAACTTAGAAATTTACCCGAGGACACACATGTGATTTTTCAACCAACTTTGGTGCACTAGAACATGTGCTTGTATTTCAAATTTGAATTATACACACAAAGGTGACACGTTCCCTCCCAGAACGACGAGCCTTCTTGAGAGAAGCTCCGATTTGCAAGAAGCTTATACCAAAATTTGTTCCTATTGGCCATTTTTTTTACCACGGCATGGTACTACCATGACATGACACCATGCCAAGTTTCTCAATGTTCTCGACCGAGCCATGATGCCTAGATGTTTGAATTTTATTCTCATTTTTTGCATGGGACCTAGAAATTCACCCGAGGACACAAATGTGATTTTTCAACCAACTTTGGTGCACGGGAGCATGTGCTTGTAGTTCAAATTTGAATTATGCACATTAAATGACCAAAAACTCAATTAATGTGTAAATAAGGCCAAACGAATCCGGAATAGTTCCAAAATTTAACAGGGCACTCATGTAGCTCTATGTTGCCTTTGTAAATAAACTCAAGGGGACAGCGTATATCATTTCGCACTCAAAGGTGGCACGTTCCCTCTCAGAACCACGAGCCTTCTTGAGAGAAGCTTCAGTTTGCAAGAAGCTTATACCAAAATTTGTTCCTATTCGGCCAATTTTTTTACCACAACATGGTAGTACCATGACATGACACCCATGCCAAGTTTCATGATTTTCAGACGTGTTTTGGATTTACAAGAATATTAAAACCAAGTTTCTCAATGTTCTTGGCCGAGCCACCATACCCAGATGTTTGAATTTTATTCTCATTTCTTGCATGGGACCTAGAAATTCACCCAAGGACACAAATGTGATTTTTCAACCAACTTTGGTGCACGAGAGCATGTGCTTGTAGCTCAAATTTGACTTATGCACATTAAATGACCAAAAACTCAATTAATGTATAAAAAACGACAACGAACCCGGAATAATTCCAAAATTTAACAGGGCACTCATGTAGTTCTATGTTGCCTTTGTTAAGAAACTCAAGGGGGGGCAGCGTATATCGTTTCACACTCAAAGGTGGCACGTTCCCTCTTAGGACCACGAGCTTCCAAATCGGCCCAATTTTTTACCACAACATGTTAGTGCCATGACATGACACCATGCCAAGTTTCATGATTTCCAGGCGAGTTTTGGATTTACATGAATGTAAAATATAAGTTTCTCGATGTTCTCGGTCGAGTCACGACGCCAGATGTTTGAATTTCATTCTCATTTCTTCCATGGGACCTAGAGATTCAACCAAGGACACACATGGATTTTTCAACCAACTTTGGTGCACCGGAGCATGTGCATGCAGTTCATATTTAGATTATGCACATTAAAAGTCCAGAAACTCAATTAATGTATAAAAAGGCCAAACGAACCCAAAATAATTCCAAAATTTAACAGGGCACTCATATATTTCTATGTTGCCTCTGTAAAGAAAATCAGGGGGGCAGCGTATATCATTTCACTCACAAAGGTGACACATTCCCTCTCGGAACCACAAGGCTTGTTGAGAGAATCTCCGGTTTTGCAAGAAGCTTATACTAAAGCTTGTCCCAATTCAGCCAAAAATTATACATATGAAAACAGGGTTTAGATTATCCCAAACATCTCGCTACCTAGACCAATAATGTACTATGATTTGAATTCAACATAAAATGGATACAAATATTTGAACTGGAGAGCATATGGTACATGTAGTTCATAGTGAAATATGATTACTACTATATGCATGTTTTTGTTATCAAGATAATATTTGAATTATTGTATAACTTGACAACAATCGTATTCAAATAAGGAAAATTGATTCAAATTTAGTCCATATGGTAGACGACAATATATATGTTCACATGGTGGAGTAAAATGTTAATATATGATGGAAGATCAAAATGTACGACTACATCAATTATAAACCGCAAGGTGACCTAACGATATATTCGAATTCAACATAACATGGATTCAAAAATTGAAATTCGAGATCCTGGCATTTCTAATCGTATAAAAAGGAACATTACTCTTTCTTTTGGTGGGAATTGATTTGTTTTTTGTTGTTGTTGAGGGAAGTGCGAATTGATTTGGTACTGTGCAGGGTAATCTTGTTATCCCGATTTTTTTACATTTTTCTTGTAGTTTTTCAATGGCATCTATAGAAATATAGAAAAAGGGGACATGGCTCTCTTGTGTCTTGTATGAATTGTTTTTTTACACGTTAAGTTTGTTCTGCCGAACAAGGAATCCGCACCTTGTTATCCCGAAATTTTCAAGCTCGAGTATCTTTTGTCTCACCTACTTTGAAACTCCCGCCTCTTCAACCCGGGCCGCGCCTTGTTATCCTGAAATTTCAACGTGCGCGAGAACTCCCTCCTCATCCGAAATCGGTCCCGCAGCCCAGACACGCGAAATCCCCCTTCTACCCCTCAGCCGAAAATGAAGCTCCATGTCGCGGTGTCAAAACCGGTGGGGGTACGCTGGTAACTTACTCTACATTTCGGACAAGCGCGTCCCTAAGCTTGGCTCCCCCTCCCCCTTCACCCCCATTCATACACCGAGGCTGCCAAAACCCGCGAAACCCCATGCTCCTCCCTCGGCCTCCCGACCACCGCCCAGCCGGAGACTCTTCCCCGACTATGTCATCCACTGCAACAACCCGCCATCCCTCATCCACCGCACTGGATGAGGATCCGTTGTCGATCTCGTCGTCCCGCCGGATCAGCCGCCCCGTCCTCCACCTCCAAGGAGCTGCCCCGACGTTTGCCTCGTCTATCGCGCCACCTCAATCCCCACAACACCGTCTTGACCTGCCCCACCGGAACCGCAGCACCCTCACCAATTCCTCCGATGAAGCCGAGGCCAACTCAGCGCCGCCAAGGAGGTTCTGCACTCACCACTGCATTTTATCTTTTATTCGATCTCACGGGGTTGCCGGTGCTCGATACCGAGCAGACATGGCGGGTCTCCATCGATGGCGCCATCGCCGGCCACATCATCCACGGCATCTCTCCTCCATGTCTTTGCTTCCTCGGCGGCGACTTCCACAACGACACTAGCTACGGCTGCTTCAGCTCTCGCTCGCGCCACGGCTCTGTTCTTGCTGTCGGTCACGCTGCTGCACTGCTCTTGCTTTCGTTTGTGCTGCTGCTCTGCTCTTGCTCTTGCTTGCGCTGCTGCTGCTGCTGCTACACGACCTCCAGAAGCTACAGGAGTTGCTGCTTTAGCACTTGCTCGCGGTGCTAATGCACGACTTGCTCTCTACTAGTGTGTTCCCTGCTCGAGCGTCTTCTGATTTAGATCACTGCTTCTCTGCTACTAGTGCTCGAATGCCCTAAACATCTATTGCAATGCTCTGCTACTAGTTCAATCAGTTTCGACAGTAGAATTCAGTTTTGACTGTAAAGTTCATTTTCTTTAGTTAAGTTCAGAGTGAATAGTACTTACAACATCTGTTGGAGCGGCCGTGGCGCGGCTGATGCATTTTACATCTAGCACTTTTTGGTGATGTATTTTACATCATCTATTGTAGATGATATTAGGGTCCCACTTCAGATTAACGTTGTCTGTCTTGTCCTGCTTCAGCCTCATCACCGTACACCTTACCGGAGCTGCTCCAACGACGGAATCGTCCATCACAGCGGAGCAGTACCCTCGGAGCCGTTTCCAGAGGCCTCAGATCTTCTTCCCGGCCTCCGACAGTCACACCAGCATCATCACCATCCTCCACGTCCAACCCAATGATGCTGAGGTCCACAAGGCTATGCTAAAGAGGTTGTACACTCGTCGCATCACTTTGTTACTCTACATTCATGTCGATCCCTCAGGGATCCTTTGCTATGGAACTACTATTCATGCAAATCTGTTAGAAGGAGTGGAGCAAAGCAAAACTGGAGGATTTTTTCCTTTGGTGTATCTTTCGAAGAAAAAATGTAGGAATTTTATTCACTTGGACGTCCTTTTCAAATTAATATGCATGAAGAACAGAACTAATTGCATTACTGGCATAACAAGATTCTTATTTTTTCAGTTTCACATGGTTTGACTTTAATTTGACCATGTCTCTCCATTCCTGTGTTCTTCCAATTCATGTGAACCAAACACCCAGGTTGACTGAAATCCTATGTTTCCAAATGCTCTGTTTTGCACGTGCATTCCTATCCTATTCCTGTGTTTTTCCTGTCCCTGCGTTTATAGAATCCTCCAATTCTAAGGAGCCCTTACAAATTTACTTCATTTTCAGATAGGCGTCAAAGAAAACTTTGTGTGTTATGTCTTGCTCCTGCCGTGCCGTCATCCACTCCACCTAAGGTGCACCATCGACAGGAGCGCTCACTGCAGCAGAGATCCCCCCTGCAAACTTTCTTTCGCCGCCTCAGATCATCTTCCCCATTGCCGGCAGCCACGCCAACTGCATTACCATCATCGACTAAGCAGATGAACCTGATGACTACACAGTTCCGGAAGAGAGGTCGCAGTCTTTCATGTTTGCTTACGTTATACACCGGTTATTATTACCTGCTACTTTATCGTTCAAACTTGAGTTTTGAAATGCCCATGGTCTCATATTGAGCCAGCAACGAATAGTATCTGTCTAGTATCTGGTTCATCTGGGGTCTTCTATGTGGTTCATGTTGGGTGGGAAACAAACAATAGATGATCCATTGTCTATCTTTTTAAACTGAAGCTATAATATACCTCCTATCATTAGTTTTGGATCCATCCACTCGTTTGCTACCATCAGTCTTGATTTTTGCATGCACCCCTTAGGACTTACAAAATCTAACTATTTTTTTATTATGCATGTCACATATTATACACAATCGTACTGAACATGTAGAGAAAAGGAGAAGACCGTTGCGTGGGAATATAATGTCATGCAGACACCGCTCCATGGTGGGCGAAGTGCCCCCCCTCCCGCATTTCCAGATTGTATTCCAAAGGAAGATAACTGTTCAGATGGGGATTCAGAAGGAGCCGACCATGCTTGTTTACCACCTGAGGTGTTTGCTCTAACCTGGCATGCTGACTACATACAGAACAAAATGAGTGAATCTACACTCTATACATCCGTATGTGGTAGTCCATTTGAAATCTCTAAAAAGACAAATATTTAGGAACGGAGGGAGTATATGGGAATTATGCAATGCCATCTTCTTTAGCCAGGCATCATATACGTGAATCATGCAATGCCATCATGTTTAGCCAGTCATCGTATATGTGAATTGTATCGTGCCACATTTTTTTCCATAATGTATTCCATTTGTCAACAATGTTTATACATTCATCTACTCTTCCTGTGCATCAACCATTTGAGTTGGTCATGGGAAAATCTGGAGTGAAAACAAGGTCTTTTGAGCAGTCAGTGCTACCTGTCGATGCAGATTTCTTGCTGGTTACATTAGACATGCTTTGTGTGAATGCCTCCTGTTGCTTTCTATATCAGATATGTGAATTATGCAATGCCATGTTTTTCAGCCAGTTATCAAATATGTGAATTATGCACCGCCATGGAGCCAGTTATCATATATGTGAATTATCTCATGCCATCTTTTTTTTCATTACATGTTTCATTTGTCGACAATCTGTGTATATTGAACTACTCTTCATGTGTATCAGCCATTTGAGCCGGCTATGGAAAAATCTGGAGTGAAAACAAGGTCTTCAGAGCACGCAATGGTACCTGTTGAAGCATATATCTCGATGGTTATAGGGAGCTCCTCAAAGGAGGATTCAGAGACAGATGACCAGTCCTATATCCCACCTGAGGTGTATGCTCTAAGTTGCAATATTTATATTTCTCATATGATGCATATGGTGTCTTGCATTGCTTAGTTTAGACATCATATGCACAATATTGAATTCCATCTTCTTAGTTTAGAGATCATACATGCGAGTGCCAGCTGCTTCGTATATGAATCAATTATGTCTATTATAACATGCCATCCTCTATACTTAGACATCATGTATGTGAATTATTTCATCCCAACCTATTTTAGAAAGACATCATATAGTTTTGTCATGTCATCCTGTTTAGGTACTCATCATATGTTGAATTATGCCATTATATCCTGTTAAGTTATCCATCATATATCTGAAACTGTGTCATGCTATCTTGTTTAGTTAGGCATCATATATGTGAAATTGTGTCATGCTGTCCTATTTGGTTAGACAACATATATGTGAATTACCACATCTGTCTATCATACAATGTCTGTACGTTCAATTTCTTTTCTTGTTTATCAGCCATTTGAATTGGAGGGGGTGATGGCAGTATCTAAGGGAGCAAAAACTTGTTCTTCACAAAAGACAGTGCTACCCGTCGATGCAGATAGAACCATGGTTGTACTGGCCCACAAACTAGCCCCACCACACATAATTGAGACTCTTCTAGATTGCACACTTACACCGTTGGGCAGAGAAGCAGCTACAACCCATCTAACCACAACCCCAGCGGATAGTAACCCACTTCTAGTTGACAAAGCACCATGTCCACCACAGAGTACCCCCACACGAGCAGTTTGTAAAGCTACTACAGTGCCCAAAGCACGAAGACCACCACAGCTAACCCAAACTCTACGTTTAAAGCAGAAGAGCAACTGTTCTCAGGTCAGATTCCGTAGCTATGGTCCATACTCCTTTGTTGTTGCATCACTGTATTTACTCATACCAACTACTTTCGAATTTGAAGGATCCAATTGAAACTCCAATGGCGCAACAGGTATGATTTAAACCTATTTCTTTAACTGGATTGTTGTTCTAACTTCTTGCTCTATGTTGATTTCAGTTTAAGTTGTATAAACAGTTATGTTCTCATGTGATGCACATTACAAGTGCTGCCAATGTTGTGTAGTTTCTCACACTTATATTCTGTCTATGCTGCTGTGTCTTAAAAATATATGAGTTGAACTGTGTCTCTATCTTGATTAGGGAACATAAACTAGAATGATGGACAATACAGTGACCATAGTACATAGATATATGTTTGTTTCATGTTGTTATCATGTCCACCTTACTACTGAACCGGTTTACCAAAATGAGTTTCGTATACTACAAGCTAAACCTGTGATGTGTCTGCTTGTTTCTCTTATAGTATGTAAATAGAATATTGAAGAAGAGCACCCACTATGCAATGGTAGAGAAAGTAATGCAGATAAGGTTCAAGATAGTGAGACAACCCTGTTGGTCTCCAAGAAAGGTGATAAAAACGATCTTGTAGATAGTGAGAAAACCCCACAGTCCTGCGTTGATGTAGTGTTCGAGTTACTGGCCAGTACCGCTGGCACAAGCTCTTCGAACTCACTGCCTGAATCACTTTGGCTTCTTCAGTCTTAGCTACAAGCTGAAAGGCATCAATCAGCTGTGCTACGGCAAGAAGCCGAAGGACTGAGGAAGTCCCTGCAAAATTCAGATGCGTACTTTCTTGTGCAACAGCAAGCGCTGGAGAATTTAAGCGCCAAACAAGAGAAAGTTAATAAGCTTGCTAAGCATCTTGCCAGCATTATGGGTACCCAGGATATTGTTTGTTGAACTCTTCTGAAGTGGTTTCAGTTCTGTACTTGTTTTGCTGCGGCGTTTATATGCTGCTTTATTCCCTATATTTGCACTGGTGGCGAACTTTGATGCCCAGTGGATGTAATATGTGTAATAGCCTGATAGCCTAGCATAAGTTGCTTGCTTATTTATTTCCTTGTTGTCTTGTTTATTTTTTGCTTGTAGTCAGTGCAGTTCTTTTTGGGCGGTTTGCTAGTGGCTGCAATAACCTATTTTTTAAAACTAGGCCACATATACATGGGCTAATATTTACTATAGTGACACTGGGCCTCCTACGGGCCGTAGAAACAATGGGACTTCTACGGGCCATAGAAACAATGGGCCTTCTACAGGTCGTATCATCAATGGACCTTATACGGGTCGTGTGATCGATAGGCCAAACATGGGCCAATAACAGACCGCATTATGGCCGTCAACGGACTAGAGTTGGAATCGTCCGTTCATGGGCCGACCATAACAGCCAACGTTAATAGGCCGTATTTGATGACACTATGAAAACGGCCCAACGAATTAACATACCACAAACGGGTCGACTGTAACCACGGGCTGAATTTGGCCCATAAGAAGAAAATGACAGTAACGGGCCGTAAGTAAACGAATGTTGGAAATGAGCCCAAGAATTAATGGGCTCTGAGAAGGCCGAAAGATAACATGGGCTGGAAACGGCCCAATGGAATAACGGGCCATTAATGGGTATAAAGTGATACACTGTTCATTACGGGCCAGTTTCACCACGGGCCGTTAATGGGTGTAAAGTGATACACTGTTCATTACGGGCCAGTTTCACCACCGGCTGTTAATGGGCCAAGAGTTACAAAGGGCCTCATATGGGCTGAAAACACGTCATGGGCCATACATGGGCCAGAAGTGAAAACAGTCTGGAATCATATTGGATGGCCCAGATGATGCTTCTGGGCCTAATTCGGATAGGGCGTAACGGGCCTTGGGTTAGCGGGCTATAAATGGGCTATATGCGAACATGCCGTTAACAGGCTTTCCATGGGCCGGCCCACCACCTTTTAACCAAGTCAAACGGGCTGGCCTTTTCACAGGAATGGGCCTATGTTGGGCCGTGCCACGTGTCGACGTATCATAGGCGCCTTCTGTCTAATGAGTGGATGACATCTGTCCCAACAATGAGCTGACACATGTTTCCTCCAGCCAATGATGATTTTACACGTGGAAAATCCCCATTGGTCGGGGCTGTTAACGGGTTATCGGATCCAAAACCCGACCCGATACCTTAGCAGCGTTCCGTTACGGTGGATGCCACGTGTCAGTCACCCTTGACGAAAGCACTTCTGTGACGCGCATTTATCATCATGGAAGTGGACACTTCCGTGATGATAATTTTGGTAATGTCATGGAACACTTCTACGACAGCACATGTATGACTATCTTGATTCTGTCATAAAATCATCATGGATGTACATGCATGACAAAAAACGCGACCTACTGTGACAAACACGTATCATCATGGAAGTGTATTTTTTTGTAGTGAGATGGTGATACAAGTGCAATATGGATGGTAGATATAGGTTTTTGTAATCTAAAAATATAAAAATAACAAGGTAACTAATGATAAAAGTGAGCGTAAACGGTATTGCAATGGTAGGAAACAGGCCTAAGGTTCATACTTTCACTAGTGCAAGTTCTCTCAACAATAATAACATAGTTTGATCATATAACTATCCCTCAACATGCAACAAAGAGTCACTCCAAAGCCACTAATAGCGGAGAACAAACGAAACCACCTCAAAGTTATCCTTTCTATTCTATCTATTCAAGAGTCCGTAGTAAAATAACATGAAGCTATTCTTTCCGTTCAATCTATCATAGAGATCATACTAGAATAAAACCTTAAGACACAAATCAACCAAAACCCTAATGTCACCTAGATACTCCATTGTCACCTCAAGTATCCGTGGGCATGATTATACTATATGCATCACACAATCTCAGATTCATCTATTCAACCAACACAAAGTACTTCAAAGAGTGCCCCAAAGTTTCTACCGGAGAGTCAAGATGAAAACGTGTGCCAACCCCTATGCATAGGTTCATGGGCGGAACCCGCAAGTTGATCACCAAAACATACATCAAGTGGATAACGTGATATCCCATTGTCACCACAGATAAGCACGGCAAGACATACATCAAGTGTTCTCAAATCTTTAAAGACTCAATCCGACAAGATAACTTCAAAGGGAAAACTCAATCCGTTACAAGAGAGTAGAGGGGGAGAAACATCATAAGATCCAACTATAATAGCAAAGTGCTACGTCTTGATCTTGCGTTGGTTTTCCTTGAAGAGGAAAGGGTGATGCAGCAGAGTAGCGTAAGTATTTCCCTCAGTTTTTGAGAACCAAGGTATCAATCCAGTAGGAGGCTCCTCAAAAGTCCCACGCACCTACACAAACAAACAAAGAACTCGCAACCAACGCAATAAAGGGGTTGTCAATCCCTTCATGGCCACTTGCAAAAGTGAGATCTGATAGAGATAGTATGATAAGATAAATATATTTTTGGTATTTCATAATATAGATGCAAAAAGTAAAGATGCAAATAAAAGTAGATTGGAAGCAAATATGATAAAGAGATAGACCCGGGGGCCATAGGTTTCACTAGAGGCTTCTCTCGAGATAGCATAAGTATTACGGTGGGTGAACAAATTACTGTCGAGCAATTGATAGAAAAGTGAATAATTATGAGATTATCTAGGCATGATCATGTATATAGGCATCACGTCCGCAACAAGCAGACCGACTCCTGCCTCCATCTACTACTATTACGCCACACATCGACCGACTCCTGCCTGCATCTAGAGTATTAAGTTCACAAAGAACACAGTAACGCATTAAGCAAGATGACATGATGTAGAGGGATGAACTCATGCAATATGATATAAACCCCATATTTTTATCCTTGATGGCAAAAATACAATACATGCCTTGCAACCCTTTTTGTCACTGGGTAAGGACACCGCAAGATTGAACCCAAAGCTAAGCACTTCTCCCATGGCAAGAAAGATCAATCTAGTAGGCCAAACCAAACTGATAATTCGAAGAGACTTGCAAAGATAACTAAATCATACATAAAATAATTCAGAGAAGATTCAAATATTATTCATAAATAAACTTGATCATAAACCCACAATTCATCGGATCTCGACAAACACACCGCAAAAAGAGATTACATCGAATAGATCTCCACAAGAGAGGGGGAGAACATTGTATTGAGATCCAAAAAGAGAGAAGAAGCCATCTAGCTAATAACTATGGACCTGTAGGTCTGTGGTAAACTACTCACAACTCATCAGAGGGGCAAGGATGTTGATGTAGAAGCCCTCCATGGTCGATTCCCCCTCCGACAGAGTGCCTTCGAAGGCTCCAAGATGAGATCTCGCGGATACAGAAGGTTACGGTGGTGGAAATTGTGTTTCATCTGCTCCCTAGATGTTTTTGGGGTACGTAGGCTTATATAGGAGGAAGAAGTACATCGGTGGACGCCCGAGGGGCCCACGAGACAAGGGGTGCGCCCTATAGGGGGGTGGGGCACCCTCCTATCTCGTGGCCACCTCGGCTGCTTCTTGACTTGCACTCCAAGTCCTTTGGATCACGTTCGTTCCAAAAATCACTCTCCCGAAGGTTTCATTCCGTTTGGACTCCGTTTGATATTCCTTTTCTTCGAAATACTGAAATATGCAAAAAAGAACAGCAATACGGGCTAGGCCTCCGGTTAGTAGGTTAGTCCCAAAAATGATATAAATGTGTAAAATAAAGCCCATAAACAACCAAAAGGGGTAATATAATAGCATGGAACAATCAAAAATTAGAGATACATTGGAGACATATCACAAAGGTCGCGATACATCAAGATCGTGCCATAGAGAGAACACACGCGCGCGCGAGAGAGAGAGAGATCAAACACATAGCTGCTGGTACATACCCTTAGCCCCGAGGGTGAACTACTCCCTCCTCGTCATGGAGAGCACTAGGATGATGAAGATGGCCACCGGTGAGGGATCCCCCCTCCGGCAGGGTGCCGGAACGGGCTCCCGAGAGGTTTTTGGTGGCTATAGAGGCTTGCAGTGGCGAAACTGCCGATCTAATATTGTCTTCGATGTTTTTAGGGTACATGGGAATATATAGGCGAAATAAGTCGGTAGGGGGAGCCTCGAGGGGCCCACGAGACAGGGGCGTGCCCAGTAGGGGGGCGTGCCCCCCACCCTCGTGGCCACCTCGAAGCTTCCTTGACTTCAACTCCAAGTCTCCTGGATCGCTTCCGTTCCAAAAATAACGCTCCCGAAGGTTTCATTCTGTTTGGACTCCGTTTTATATTCCTTTTCTTCGAAACACTGAAATAGGCAAGAAAACAGCAATAGGGGCTGGGCCTCCGGTTAATAGGTTAGTCCCAAAAATAATATAAAAGTGTATAATAAAGCCCAAAAACATTCAAAACAGATAATAATATAGCATGAGTGCTTCATAAATTATAGATACGTTGGAGACGTATCAGAAGCCCAGACAATACAACGGTAAACCCCGAATTCAGGGGCTCCAGACCCAGTCAACGAAAGAAGCTATTTAAAGGCAACAAAGACGGTCCATCCAACCTGGATAAAATTTTAGACAGGCCCTGCCAGATCTACGGCGCTCCCGATAAACCAGCCAATCATACCAACAGAGAATGTTGGGTCTTCAAGCAGGCCGACAAACTCAATGCCGAACACAAAGGGAAGGGACCTCAGAGGGAAGAAGAGGACGAACCTCGCCAGCCGAACATGGGGGGATAGAAGAAATTTCCACCGGAGATCGAAATCTTGAACATGATCTATGTCACTCATATCCTAAAGAGGGAGTGCAAACACGCACTCCGAGATGTCTATGCCGTCGAGCCCATTGGCCCCAAATTCAACCCATGGTCGGCCTGCCCGATCACCTTTTATCGCAGGGATCATCCGACTAGTATCCGTCATGGGGGTTCGGCTGCCCCAGTGCTCGAACCAATAATCGACGGATACCACCTCACTCGAGTCCTCATGGACGATGACAGCAGTCTCAATCTAATATATCAGGACACCATCCGCAAGATGGGATAGACCCGTCAAGAATCAAGCCAAGCAGCACCACCTTTAAAGGAGTTATACCGGGCATAGAAGCCCGCTTCACAGGCTCTTTAACATTGGAACTCGTATTCGGCTCTCCTCATAACTTTCAAAGCGAAGAGCTAATCTTCGACATAGCTCCGTTCCGAAGTGGCTATCATGCACTACTCGGAAGAACGGCCTTCGCCCGTTTTAATGCAGTCCCGCATTATGCTTATCTAAAACTCAAAATGCCTGGACCACGTGGCGTCATCACGGTCAATAGAAATACGGAGCGCTCTCTTCATACAGAACAATACACGGCGGCTCAAGCAGTCGAAGCACAAAACGGCCTATTCAAGCCGAGCAGCTCATCGGTCTTTAAAACTGTAGAATAGTTAAACATATCCGGCGCACACCTCAGTGCGGCAGCTCAGGTAAACCCGAGCTCGATTAGCAGCTACGCCCCATCGACCGCTGAGGGAGTCCTGGATTAGGGGATGTCCGGATAGCCGAACTATCACCGTTGGCCGGACTCCTGGACTATGAAGATACAAGATTGAAGACTCCGTCCCGTGTCCGGATGGGACTTTCCTTGGCGTGGAAGGCAAGCTTGGCGATACGGATATGTAGATCTCCTACCATTGTAACCGACTCTGTGTAACCCTAACCCTCTCCGATGTCTATATAAACCGGAGGGTTTTAATCTGTAGAACAACAATCATACCATAGGCTAGCTTCTAGGGTTTAGCCTCTTTGATCTCGTGTTAGATCTACTCTTGTACTACCCATATCATCAATATTAATCAAGCAGGAGTAGGGTTTTACCTCCATCGAGAGGGCCCGAACCTGGGTAAAAACATCGTGTCCCTTGTCTCCTGTTACCATCCGCCTAGACGCACAGTTCGGGACCCCCTACCCGAGATCCGCCGGTTTTGACACCGACATTGGTGCTTTCATTGAGAGTTCCTCTGTGTCGTCACCTTTAGGCCTGATGGCTCCTTCGATCATCAACAATGACACGGTCCAGGGTGAGACTTTTCTCCCCGGACAGATCTTCGTATTCGGCGGCTTTGCACTGCGGGCCAATTCACTTGGCCATCTGGAGCAGATCGAAAGCTACGCCCCTGGCCATCAGGTCAGATTTGGGAGTTTGAACTACACGGCTGACATCCGCGGAGACTTGATCTTCGACGGATTCGAGCCACAGCCAAGCGCGCCGCACTGTCTCGATGGGTATGATCTAGCTCTGCCGCCGAACAGTGCCCTGGAGGCCGCACCAGCGTCTGCTCCGACCCTTAGCTCGGAGCCGACTTCGCCGATCAAGGACGAGTGGCTGGACACCGCCTCGGGGGCTACGATCTCTACGGCGATTGAGCCGAACACCATCCTTGTCCTTTGCAAAGCTCGTGACTCCGAGGTGCCGGACTCCTCTCCGGACTCTGAACCTCCCGCGCCCCTGCCAATCAACTCCGATTGGGCGCCGGTTATGGAGTTCACTGCCGCGGACATCTTTCAGCACTCTCCCCTTGGCGACATCCTGAATTCACTAAAATCCCTCTGTTTATCAGGAGAGCCCTGGCCGGACTATGGTCAAGAAGGTTGGGATGCGGACGATGAAGAAATTCAACACCCACCCACCACCCACTTCATAGCCACTGTGGAAAGTTTAAACGACGTGCTCAATTTCGACTCCGAAGACATCGACGGTATGGACGACGATGTAGGAGATAACCACGAACCTGCACCTACAGGGTACTGGACAGCCACCCCATCTCACGATGTATACATGGTGGATACACCTAAAGGAAGTGACGACGAGGAACAACGGGAGGCTATGAAGGATAAATCCCTCGAAAAGCAGTCAAGACAGTGATGAAAGCGCCGCATAAAGTCCCGCCTCGACAAAGACGGCGGCCATACAGACCCAGCCATAGAGCAGGTCGAACCGGTGGACGATGAACATGCCATTGAACAACCGTCCGAACAGGACAACTTGGATAAACAATCCGTCCCCAGCGAAGATAACAGTCCGGACGATCTCACACCGGACAAGTTGTTGGAGCAGAAGAACCTCCACAAAAGGCTCGTCTTCACTGCGCGTAGCCTGAAAAAGCAGAAGCGGAAGCTCAAAACAGCGGAAGATGAACTCAGAATCAGATGGAGCAAAGTACTCAATACCGCAGACAAATACGGCGACAGTCGCCAAACAAAGAGCTACCCGAAGCGCAAACTACTGCCCGAATTCGATGAGGAGGCCTTAGAGCCCCCGCAATCAAAGAACAAAGAGGCAGCCCGGTCGGATGGACGACCACATGACAAGCATAGAGTGGCAAGCGACGCCACACACAAGCCGGCACGCGATCCGCATAAGGATTCACATCAAAAGGATGGCCCAGTTAGGTCCATCTACGGGCCAAGAAAGCAAGCTCTTCTAAGCAATACAACACGCCAAATACCCGGACATCACGGCACACCCAAATACAGGGGAGCCGCACACCCCCTATGTTTCAACGATGAGGTGCTGGATCACGAATTCCCGGCGGGATTTAAACCCGTAAACATAGAGGCATACGACGGAACAACAGACCTGGGAGTCTGGATTGAGGATTACATCCTCCACATACACATGGCTAGAGGAGATGATCTCCACACCATAAAATACTTACCCCTCAAGCTCAAAGGGCCAGCACGGCACTGGCTTAAAAGCCTCCCTAAAAATACCATTGGAAGTTGGGAAGAGCTCGAGGATGCTTTTCGGGCAAATTTTCAAGGGACTTATGTCCGCCCTCCGGATGCAGACGATTTAAGTCACATAACTCAACAACCCGGAGAGTCAGCTCGCAAATTCTGGAATAGGTTCCTTACCAAAAAGAACCAAATAGTCGACTGTCCAGACGCCGAAGCCTTAGTAGCTTTCAAACACAACGTCCGAGACGAATGGCTCGCCAGGCACCTTGGCCAGGAAAAGCCAAGAACAATGGCCGCACTAACAAGCCTCATGACCCGCTTTTGCGCGGGAGAGGATAGTTGGCTGGCAAGATGTAGCACCAGCGACCCGAGTACATCCAAAGTCAGAGATGGAAACGGGAAACCACGACGCAGCAAGGACCAGCGCCGGACAAGGGGAAACAGCCCGAAGAGCACGGCAGTCAACGCCAGATTCAAAAGCTCTTGGCAGAATCATAAAAACCTGCCCCTCAAGGATAACAGCCACGAGCTATCCAACTTAAACAAAATCTTGGACAAAACATGCCAAATCCACAGTTCCCCCGGGAAGCCTGCAAACCATGCCCACAGAGATTGTTGGGTCTTCAAGCAGTCCGGCAAACTCAATGCCGAACACAAGGGGCTCGACACACCAAGCGAGGATGATGACGAACCCCACAAGCAGAGCACTAGAAAAAAAAGAATTTCCCACAAGAAGTCAAAACAGTAAACTCACTTCAAGTGACAAAAGTGAAAATCAGAGCGGCGCCCACAGAAATACGCGCCGCACGGCCTATCCCAGCGGAGTCCTGACATTGGTTGTCAAAACCAATCACCTTTGATCATCAGGATTATTCCGGACATATCCGGAACGCAGGATGGACTGCCCTGATATTAGATCCTTTAATCAACGGACTCCAATTCACAGAAGTTCTAATGGATGGCGGTAGTGATGTAAACCTGTTATATCAGGACACAATCCGCAAAATGGG
This sequence comes from Triticum aestivum, assembly GCF_018294505.1. NCBI lineage: Eukaryota > Viridiplantae > Streptophyta > Magnoliopsida > Poales > Poaceae > Triticum > Triticum aestivum. The sequence continues at coordinate 481,009,052 of NC_057795.1, forward strand.
GATAGACCCAACCAAAATTTTCCATAGCAACACCTCCTTCAAGGGGGTCGTGCCAGGCCTATATGCCCATTGTACGGGCTCCCTATGGCTAGAAGTTGTGTTCGGCTCATCCGACAACTTCCGCCGCAAAAAGTTAACCTTCCATATCGCCCCATTCAAAAGTAGCTATCAAGCACTATTGGGACGTGAAGCTTTCGCCCGCTTTAACGCAATACCGCATTATGCATATCTTACACTTAAAATGCCCGGTCCATGCAGCATCATCTCATTAAAGGGAAGTATCAAGTGTTACTCGAGCACGGAAGAACATGAGACTGCCTGGACAGTCACACACTAATCCGGCTCCGCTAAACCAAGAACCTGAACATGTCATTCGCCCCCCGGACATGGCTAGACGAGTCCGGCGTAAACATATAAAGGTCTACTATCCGCACACCCCCGTACAAGGGGCTGCATGCATGCACAACAAGAGACAATAAAGCTCAATTTTATTCGCTTTCCGAATCGTACTCCGTTTATTTAATATAAAGTACATTTTTCGCACGATCTTTCTTCAACTAAGTTCTTCTCCTTTACAGATGAACACCGTGCTACACCCGTCTAGGATACGGCACAACGGAGACACAGGCGCAGAAGTGCAGTAGGGACCCGTTGCAAGGATTCTTTTCAGATTAAGACCCTGCGTAAACCTTTTTTACTGTCTCTTGTTGATACACATCCCCCGGTTTCTTGCTATAACCGAGGAGGAGGCTGGCGTTTTGGCATCGACCGCGTCCAAAAAATTTTGCGCGTACCTGGACACCAGGGGCTTAGGGCATTGTTCTGCCCGTTTTCATAAAGACCGAATACCTTAGGGAGTGTTCGGCGTCTCGAGTTAGGCCTTATATGCATCAGCTCCGAATTATGTCTTTGGTCAAATGTTAGGTTTGCCCGGCTCCTGTGTTTTGCTGCCTTACATTCCGCTCTATCGGCTAACGCGGCACCAGGAGAACTACTGCGATTGTGCCCGGGTTCGGCCTGGTGAGCACCTCAGTAGAGAAAGCCGAAAACTGACTGTCATGATATAGCGTGAGACTGGTCAACCACTCGATGACCCACCGGAATGTTTAGAATTCCTCCGCATTCATGAAGGACCGTTTCCCGGTCAGGCACATACGCGCCCCGAATTCGGGAGAGCGCGGTGCCCCTAGGGGCTATATAGTAGCCCCACCATCGAACTCCTATGGCTAAGTGAAAGTGATAAAGCATTATAGTCCGGTTGCCTAGTTTGCTACGCTATCACCTCCTTTACAGGACCAAGACGTTGGATTAAGTGTGAAAATGCGCCTTTTTTGCAAACACCCCCGCACTATGTGCGTGGGGGCTGAAGCCGAAGACTGCCATCTTTCAGGTTATATACACATATACATTAACGGCCGCACAGGAGGTATTTAATACTTGAACGCACAAGTATAAAAAGCCCTTATATTATATTGAAACATTGTTTCACAAATCATACATGTCATTAGAACATAATATCCTTCGAGCACTGCGTCTCTATTAAACGAGCGCCCTGCAGGACTTCCTCAAAATAGTGCTCGGCAGGTACTCGGCTTCTGTCCGAATCCTGGGATGCAACGTCGGTGGCCTTCATCTCCGCCCAGTATGTCTTGACACGGGCAAGAGCCATCCGCGCACCCTCTATGCATGCTGACCGCTTCATTGCACCAATATGCGGCACCGCACCAAGGAACTGCTGCACCAAGCCAAAATAACTCTTCGGCTCGGGCCTGTTCGGCCACAAATGAGTCACGACATCCTTCATGGCAAGTCCGGACAACCTATTCAGCTCAGCCCATTCGGCCAAACGATCGGTCAATGGAAGCGGACGCTCTGGACTATGGAACTGCGACCAAAAAAGCTCTTCCATTCCGTGATCCTTTTGGCCTCGGAAGTGTTCGGCCGCGTCTGCGGCACTCGCCGCCAAGTCCAGATAAGCATCCTCCGCACCCCACAGCTGGCCCAACTGAGCATACTTGGGATCCGTGAATTTCCTCCGCAGCAGAAAAGGCTTTCCAGCCGCAATATCTTCGGCCTGACGTAGCTCCTCTTTCATAGCTCTCATCGCAGAGCGAGCATCCTTGGCCTCAGTAGCGGCCTTTTTCAGGTCCTCTTGTTCCGCTCGACCTTCTTTTTCAAGAAGCTCGCAACGGTCGGTAGCATTCTTCAACTTTACGGCCATCTCGGCCATTTCTTTCTTGCTTCGGCAGTGAGCAGCCTGTTCGGCTCTCAGCTCTTCGGCCGCTTTTAAGGCAGCCGCATCACTTTTTCGGGCTTGCTCCTTGGCTCGGGCGAGTTCCGCCCGAAGGTTCTCCATGGCAGCGACACCATCTGCGTCAAGCATACATGTTGTAAGGCACAGACATTAAGCTACCTTACCAAGTGTCCACGGAGAAGTTGCATACCTTGTGACTCGTCAAGCCGCTTATTGACAAGCGCGATGTCAGAATCCGCCACGTCAAGTTGCCGCTTTAGTTCAGCAAATTCATCAGTCCGGCTTGCCACCGGACGCTTCGCCACCTACATAGGAAGAGCGCATATTATACCTGGGATTATGATCCTCAGCGCGCTGTCATTTTTGACAACGCACCGAGTCTCAGGGGCTACTATCTATACAGGGCGCATTCTATATGCAAAACTGTCAGAAGGTACATCATTTTGCGTACCTCAAAACCTGTCAGTAAACTTATGACGGCGTCATGCAATCCGCTTTCAGCGGATGAAATCCTTTCAATCACCGTACCCATTAGCGCACGGTGGTCTTCCGAGATAGATGCTCGCTCGAGCAGATCTTTCAGCTCCTCCGACCGTACACCAGTCGGTGCCGGACTCGTCCGATGGCCTTTTTCGAAGGCCGGACGGAGGGCTTTGAGGGGACATACGACTGCCTTCGGGCCCCGCCGGATTCGGAGAAACCCTCCGCGACGACACCTCAGGGTCGTCCGCCTCGCATGACGGTACGGCAGGCGGAGGCGTTTCACTCTCCATCATCTCCGGATCAAGATCCCCTGAAGACGAGCTCTGCTGAGAAGGGCTGAGATCCGAACTACAAGGAAAATTTCGGTTATCTTCAGAAATAAAACAGGGATGTCTCTCATTTTAAGAAAACGCCCCTCTTTACTTACGGCTCGCTGGAGGGCTGATCTCCTTGGGGAAATAGTGCGGCCGGGGCATCTCCCGGCGCAGGACCCTCTGGCGAGGATTTCTTCCCCCGCTTCGAGGCCTTGGTCTCCGGATCTTCAGAAGCGGTCCTCTTCTCCCCTTGGAGGGAGGGATTCTCGTTCCCTCCTTTCTTGATAAACTCCTTCGTGGAGGCAGTAGCTCCCTTGTTCCCCCCTTCACCTTCTTCAAAAGGCACAGCCTCTAGCATCCTGGTTAACACAGGATCCGGCGTGGTCTCAGGGAGGGGGGCTGGACACCGGATCAGTTTTGCTTTCGCTATCCACTCCTGTTCAAGGGACAGCTCTTTTAAAGGCAAGTTTATGATAGATATACGGATAGCATGTCTGGGTACAGGACTACTTACTTGAGTATTCGGGCGATTGCAGCTCAAACCTGCGTCCTCGGTCAAGTTCGGACACATTACTCGTGATCCGAAGAATAGTTGGTACATCTCCGCGGGCGTTACGCCCATAAAATGCTGGACAACTCGTGGTCCCTCCGGATTGAACTCCCACAGGCGGAGGGGGCGACGTTTGCAGGGCAGGGTGCGACGAATCAGCATGACCTGCGCTACTACGACCAGATTGATCTCTCTCTCTAGGAGATCTCGAATACGACCCTGCAACAAGGGCACGTCCTTGGACGGCCCCCAGTCGAGCCCTTTATTGACCCATGACGCCAGCCGCGGCGGAGGACCCGAGCGAAAGGCAGGTGGCGCCACCCATTTGGTGCCCCTGGGAGCTGTGATATAAAACCACTCTCGTTGCCACAGACTGAGCTCCTCTTGAAAAGAGCCCTTGGGCCATGGAGCGTCAACATTCTTGCTTATAACAGCCCCTCCGCACTCTGCCTGCTGCCCCTGATCATCTTCGGTTCCACTTTGAAGGTTTTGAGCCACAACCCAAAGTGAGGGGTAATGCGGAGGAAGGCTTCACATACGACAATGAACGATGAGATGTGGAGGATGGACTCCGGATCCAAGTCATGAAATTTCAGCCCATAATAAAACATGAGCCCCCTCACGAAGGGATCCGTCGGGAAGCCTAACCCCCGAAGGAAGTGAGACACGAACACCACGCTCTCACCAGGCTTGGGAGTGGGAATAACCTGCCCTTGGGCAGGCAGCCTGTGCGAAATTTCGCCGGTTAGATACCGGGCGTCTCTCAGCTTTAGCACGTCTTCTTCCATGATGGAGGAAGGCATCCACCAGCCTTGCAGGTCGGAGTCGGACATCCTCGGAGGTCCGAAGCGCCTGAATCTAGAACTTTGGGTGTTGGAACTCGAGGCAAGGGGCAGATTCGGTTGAGATTGAAAGAAAGGAGTGGGCCTTGGTCTCGTTATAAAGAGGTTGAATACCAAGAGCCCCCCCTCCATGACTGTTCGGGACTCGCCTTCGATAGAAGAGGCGTGCCAACGGACACAACTGGGTTACCCACACCCGTATTAATGAGAACCCCGGAATAAGGGGACACGATCTCTGCTTTGACAAGACGTGCCAAAGAAACTGCCTCGCTAAACACGCTGAGGTGGGACAGTAAAAACGATTCCAATAAAGGCTTGGCTGTGGTGTGACGTCACGCCGCAGAATACGTCAGTAGATTGAATTTGTGTAAAGATTATTCTCTCTACGGTGGTATGTGGAACTTATTTTGCAGAGTCGGACACCATCCTTGTGTTCAAAATCTTCCATGAAGTATTCGGAGGAGGAACCCGCCTTGCAATGTCGAAGACAATATGCGCACTGGACTCGTCGTCATTGAAGCCTAGTTCAGGGGCTACTGAGGGAGTCCTGGATTATGGGGTGTCCGGATAGCCGAACTATAACCGTTAGCCGGACTCCTGGACTATGAAGATACAAGATTGAAGACTTCGTCCCGTGTCCGGATGGGACTTTCCTTGGCGTGGAAGGCAAGCTTGGCGATACGGATATGTAGATCTCCTACCATTGTAACCGACTCTGTGTAACCTTACCCTCTCCGGTGTCTATATAAACCGGAGGGTTTTAATCCGTAGAACAACAATCATACCACAGGCTAGCTTCTAGGGTTTAGCCTCTTTGATCTCGTGGTAGATCTACTCTTGTACTACCCATATCATCAATATTCATCAAGCAGGAGTAGGGTTTTACCTCCATCGAGAGGGCCCGAACCTGGGTAAAAACATCGTGTCCCTTGTCTCCTGTTATCATCTGCCTAGACGCACAGTTCGGGACCCCCTACCCGAGATCCGCCGGTTTTGACACCGACAACCGCCCCATAAGGAGATAGCACACGTGCCATGTATACATAAATATACACTCAAAACTCCTTGGGTGGCGACAGGGGCACACTGCTAGTCATGGCCATCTCAGGCCCGGCCCTGTCAGCCCACCCAGGACCGGCCCTAAAATCCAGGGCCTAGGCCCGATGGGCTTGCTTGTGGGCCAGGCTTGGGCCTAAGTTTTGAGCCCACCAACAGGGCCTGGACGGGCTTGGGCTTGGCATATTGGCATTTTAAGGAAGAGGCCTGTCCCACGGCCCTAAGCCCTAAGGGCTTTTGAGGGCTTTTTACCAGATGGGCCGGGCTTGGGCTTGAAAAGTAGGCCTGATGGTAGGGCCTGGGAGGACCTGGGCCTCAGTTTTCTGCCATGGGCTTTTTTAGGCCCGGCCCAAGCCCGGCCCGGCCCGGCCCATGGCCAGATATACACACTGCACACAAAAGTCCATAGTTCGGCTTGACCCCATTCAGTTATATTTTACTATTCATTAATACGAACCACCTTTGCTTACAACCACACCAGATTCTTTTACCTGGTTTTTTCTCCTTTTTATAGATGGCCACCGAACTATACCCTTCAAGGACACCTCATAACAGAGAAAAAGGCGCAGACATGCAGCAGGGCCCGCATTAAGGTTTCTTTTTTTTAGATTAAGACCTTGTGTAAACCTTTTTTATCTCTCTTTGTTTTATACTTTCCTGGCATGTAAAATGTCCAAGAAAGATATTGGCATTACCTGTAAATATACGGCTCGCCGTGCTAAAGTGGATGTTATAGAAGCAGCTTGGTTCGTATTATGTTTTGAGATTTATGCTCTCACCACATGCGCTTTTTCCCCACGTCGGATTGCCACACGTGCCTTGATACCAGGGTCTATCATCAGGGGCTGTATTCAGCTCGGTGTATATTGTAAAGTCCGAACACCTATAGGGAGTGTTTGGCGTCGCGAGTTTGGCCTTATATGCATCAGCTCCGAATCATGTCTTTGGTCAATAGTTGGGTTGCCTGGCTCCTGTGCTTACTACCTTACGTTCCGCTATATCAGCTAGGGTAGTAAAGGGAGAACTACTATGATTGTGTCCTGGCTAGTCCGGATGAGCACCTCAGTAAACAAAGCCGAAAACTGACCGTCGTGATTCGGCGAGAGCTGGTCAACCACCCGATGACTCATCGGAATCTTCGCGATTCCCTTCGTATTAAACGAAGGACCACTATTCTGGTCACGTATGTAAACGCACCATATTTGGATAATCACGGACATACAAGGGGCTATATAGTAGCCCCACTGTCAAACTTCTATGGCTAAGTGAAAGTGTTAAAGCCCTATAGTCCGATTGCCTAGTTCGCCGCACTAACACCTCCTTAACGGACCAATACGTTGGGTCAAGTGTGATCAAGTGCTTTTCCGAACACCCTCGCGTTATACACGAGGGGGCTGAAGCCGACGACTTCAAACTTTCAGATTATATATATAAACAAGACGGCCGCACATGAGGCACCAAAACTTTTCGGGCAAAAAGTATAAAAACATAGCCTTAAATATATCATAATATTGTTATTACAATTTTGATACAATTCACTCGAACATAATATCTTTCGAGCACTGACCCTCTATTAAGCGGGCACCCTCTAGGACAACTTCAAAGTAATGTTCTATCATGTTAAGGTCCTTGCCTTCGGGTGGACCCTGCACTGCAATATTGGTGGCCTTCATCTTCGCCCAGTACATCTTGACACGGGCAAGGGCCATCCGTGCACCTTCTATTTACGCTGACCGCATCACAGCATCGATACACGGTACCGCATTAACACGTTGTCGCATAAAACTGAAATAACTATTTAGAATGGGCTCAGTTGGCCACAGCCGGGCTATGACGTCCTTCATGGCAGTACCGGACATCTTGTGGAGCTCGGCCCACCGGGCCATCTGTTCGTTCAACAGTGGACGCTTTGGCGTGTCAAATTGCGACCAAAATAGCTTTTCCGTCGCATGTCCTTCTTGCGTGTTGAAAAACTGATTCGCATCGGTAGCACTCTTCAGCAGGTCCATAAAGGCGTCTGGAGAACTCCACAGTTGATTAAGCGGCGCATACTTTGGGTCGCCAAACTTAGTTTGCAATGAAAAGGGCTTACCAGCCGCGATCTCCCTAGCTTGTCGGATCTCCTCCCGAGCTGCTCTAGACTCATACCGGGCTTCCTTTGCCTCGTGTAAGGCCTTGTCAAGATCAGCCGCTTTGGCTTTGTTATCTTTCTCAAGAATTTGGCATCGACTAGTGGCATCCTTCAGCTCAAGTGCCATAGTAGATATTCTCTCCTCACACTGACGCCGAGCAGTCTACTCGGCTTTTAATTCGGCGGCTACCTTTTCGGCAGCCGCATTACTCAGCCTAGCTTGCTCCTTGGCCCGAGCAAGTTCCGCTTGAAGGGTTTCAACTGCGGCGGCACTATCTGCAGTTATGCATATACAAATTCTCAGTATCACGCTCATTTTGTAATACTAGCATGTACTGAATGCCCCAAAGACATACCCTGTGCCTCGTCGAGCTGCCTGTTAATAAGCATGATGTCATCATCTGCCACATCAACTTTCTGCTTCAGATGTGCTACCTCTGTAGCTTGGGCAGTCACCATGGATGTAACAACCTGTGTTTCAATTAGTCAGGTCATTTCCTGGGCATATATTTTTGATCCTCTGATCGCATCCCTTTGGATGTCAACCAGAGTCTCAGGGGCTACTATCTATACACAGGTGCAATTTGCACTTATAATATAATTGAAATTACACTACGTACCTCAAAGCCTCTTAGTAGGCTCGTAAAGGCTTCATTCAATCCGCTTTTCACGGACCAAACTCTTTCAACCAGCATACCCATCAAGGTACGATGTTCCTTTGAGACGGAGGCATGTTGCAATATGTCTATCAATGTATCCGGTGCCTCCATATCCGGAACAGGTTGCATCGTCCCTCGGACATTGGATAGTCCGGGACTTTTGTTGTTCCCTGTAGGGGCCGCACACTCCAGATCCTGGGCGGCCGAAGTATTACCTTTGGGCCCATTCTTCACTACCCCTTGCGCCACTCATTGATCGGGAAAGATCCTCCGGGACGACACCTTGGCGTCGTCTACCTTATCAGGAAGGGAGATCTGTGGAGGCGTCTTGCTCTCCATCATCTCCGGAAGAAGATCCCCCGAAGAGGAGGGCTGTTGAGGAGGGTTGTGTGCTGGACTGCAAACATGTGTTTAAAATGTTACCCTTACACCCAGGAAAGAACGAGATATGTTTAAAACACCCTTGTTCACTTACGATTCGGCTAAGGGCCTATCTTTGCGGAGTGACTGCGTGTCAGCATCACCCCCTGGCTGGGATACCTTCCCCCGCTTAGAAGCTTCTCTTTTCGAGTCTTCGGAGGCAGTCCTCTTCTTCCCATGAGGAGAAGGGATGTCAGTTTGCCCTTCCCTTCCGTCTTCGGAAGTGGAAGTTCCAATCTCCCCAGACAAATTGCATGTTGTGCCTCCAGAATGGAGGCCACCTTGGGCCTCTTCGCTCTCCTCCTTATCTTCCCATGCCGGCAGTTGATATAGTGCCGGAGCCAGCATCCTTGTTAACACCGGATCGGTAGAGTCTTCGGGAAGTGGAGCCGAACACCTAATTCTCTCCGCCTTCTTTAGCCAGCCCTGGCCGAGTAGAGTTTTGTCATTACATTGTTATGAGTAATTTGACTAAACTATGTTCGGGAGTCAAGTACTTACCGGAGTATCCGGATGATTGTAGTCAAGGCCAAGGTCTTCTGTAGTATTCAACCACTGTTTTCGTGTGCCGAAGAATAAATTCCACATCCCTCTGAGCACTGTGCCGGAGAAGTGTTGAAGGGTCCGTGGACCTTCCGGATTGAACTACCACATATGGAGAGGGCGCTGCTGGCACGGAAGGATCTGGCGAATTAGCATTACTTGGATTACATTGGTGAGACCGGTGTCCTTTTTAATAAGGTTCCGAATGCGACTTTGCAATGTATGCACTTCATCAGTAGATCCCCAGTCCAGCCCCTTGTTAATCCACGATGCAATTTGTAAAGGAGGGCCACATCGAAACACGGGTGTAGCTGCCCACTTTTTACCACGGGGTTCGGTAATGTAAAACCGCTCCCGTTGCCATAAGTCAGAAGATTTTGCAAAAAAGCCCTTTGGCCAAGGAGAAGTGATAAGTTTGCTTATTGAAGCGCCTCTGCACTCCGCTTGTTTCCCATCGATTACCTTCGGGTTCACGTCAAAGGTTTTAAGCCATAAGCCGAAGTGTGGGGAAATCCGGAGGAAGGCCTCGCACGTGATGATAAACGCCGAGATATGATGGAAGGAGTCCGGAGCTAGATCATGGAAATCTAGCCCGTAATAAAACATAAGCCCTCAAACAAAGGGATGGAGAGCAAACCCAAGCCCTCGGAGGAAGTGAGAGATGAACACAACCCTCTCATTGGATTCGGGAGTGGGAATAACCTGCCCTTGAGCAGGAAGCCTATGGAGGATTTCCGTAGTCAGGTATCTTGCCTCCCTAAGCTTTGAGATATCCTCCTCTGTGACAGAAGAGGCCATCCACCTGCCTTGAAGGCGGGGTCCGGACATGGCTGGAGGCTCGAAGTGACTGGATTGATCCTTAGGTGTTGAAACCTGAGGTGGGAGGTGGAGGAAAGAACTAGCATGGAAGAAAAAGGACAGGCCTTAGCCCCTTTATAAAGGCGACGAATATCAAACGTCCCCTCCGCGGCCTTAAAACATGCCTATTCCCAAGGAAACATGCCAACAGAACGGTTGGGTTACCCACGCCCGTGTTGATGAAAATCCTGCAATGAGGGGACACGATCTCTGCTTTGATAAGACGTGCCAATAAAAACCGCCTCTCGAAATGTGGAGTGGCAGGCTAGAAAATGATTCAAAATAATGGTCGGGTGATGACGAAATGTCGTGTTACCAAAATTGTCAGCGGATTGGACTCGTGAAATATTATACTCTCTACGGTTGTGTGTGGAACTTGTTTTGCAAAGCCGGACATGATTCTTGTGTTCGAAATCTACTTTGAAGTATTCGGAGGAGGAACCCGCCTTGCAATGCCGAAGACAATCTACGCGTCGGACTCATTGTCATTGAAGCCTGGTTCAAGGGCTGCTGAGGGAGTCCTGGATTAAGGGGTCCTCGGACAGCCGGACTATATACTTTGGCCGGATTGTTGGGCTATGACGATACAAAACAGAAGACTTCTTCCCATGTCCGGATGGGACTCTCCTTGGCGTGGGAGGCAAGCTTGGCGATTCGGATATGTAGATTCCTTTCTCTGTAACCAACTTTGTACAACCCTAGCCCCCTCCGGTGTCTATATAAACCGGAGGGTTTAGGCTTCTAGGGTTTAGCCACAACAATCATAACCTCATAGGCTAGACTTCTAAGGTTTAGCCATTATGATCTCATGGTAGATCAACTCTTGTAATACTCATATTCATCAAGATCAATCAAGCAGGAAGTAGAGTATTACCTCCATAGAGAGGGCCCGAACTTGGGTAAACATTGTGTCCCCCGCCTCCTGTTACCATTAGCCTTAGAAGCACAGTTCGGGACCCCCTACCCGAGATCCGCCGGTTTTGACACCGACAGGGGGGGCGCCACCTCCCCTTGGCCTGCCTTCTCTATTTCTCGTATGGCCCAATAAGGCCCATTACTTCTCCCAGTGAATTCCGTAACTCTCCGGTACTCCGAAAAATACCCAAATCACTCGGGACCTTTCCGATGTCCGAATATAGCCTTCCAATATATCAATCCTGACGTATCGACCATTTCGAGACTCCTCGTCACGTCCATGATCTCATCCGGGACTCCGAAAAAACTTCGGTCATCAAAACACATAACTCATAATACAAATCATCATCGAACATTAAGCGTGCGGAACCTACGGGTTCGAGAACTATGTAGACATGACCGAGACATATCTCCGGTTAATAACTAATAGCGGAACCTGGATGCTCATATTGGCTCCTACATATTCTACGAAGATCTTTACCAGTCAAATCGCATAACAACTTACGTTGTTCCCTTTGTCATCGGTGTGTTACTTGCCCGAGATTCGATCGTCGGTATCATCATACCTAGTTCAATCTCGTTACCAACAATTCTCTTTACTAGTTCCGTAATACTTCATCCCGCAACTAACTCATTAATCACATTGCTTGCAAGGCTTATAGTGATGAGCATTACCGAGAGGGCCCAGAGATACCTCTCCGAAACACGGAGTGACAAATCCTAATCTTGATTAATGCTAACCCAAAAAACACCTTCGGAGACACATGTAGAGCATCTTTATAATCACCCTTTCATGTTGTGACGTTTGGTAGCACACAAGTGTTCCTCTGGTATTCGGGAGTTGCATAATCTCATAGTCTGAGGAACATGTATAAGTCATGAAGAAAGCAGTAGCAATGAAACTGTAACTATCATGATGCTAAGCTAACGAATGGGTCTTGTCCATCACATCATTCTCCTAATGATGTGATCCCGTTCATCAAATGACAACACATGTCTATGGTTAGGAAACATAACCATCTTTGATTAACGAGCTAGTCAAGTAGAGGTATACTATGGACACTATGTTTTGTCTATGTATTCACACATGTACTAAGTTTCCGGTTAATACAATTCTAGCATGAATAATAAACATTTATCATGAAATAAGGAAATAAATAATAACTTTATTATTGCCTCTAGGGCATATTTCCTTCAGTATCCCACTTGCACTAGAGTCAATAATCTACTTCACATCGCCATGTGATTTAACACCAATAGTTCACATCTGTATGTGATTAACACCCATAGTTCACATCGCCATGTGACCAACACCCAAAGGGTTTACTAGAATCGATAATGTAGTTCACATCGCTATGTAATTAACACCCAAAGAGTACTAAGGTATGATCATGTTTTGCTCGTGAGAGAAGTTTAGTCAACGGGTCTGTCACATTCAGAGCCATATGTATTTTGCATATTCTATGTCTACAATGCTCTGCATGGAGCTACTCTAGCTAATTTCTCCCACTTTCAATATGTATCCAGATTGAGACTTAGAGTCATCTGGATCGGTATAAAAGCTTGCATCGATGTAACTCTTTACGACGAACTCTTTATCAACCCCATAACCGAGAAACATTTCCTTAGTCCTCACTAAGGATAATTTTGACCGTTGTCCAGTGATCTTCTTCTAGATTACTATTGTACCCCCTTGCCAAACTCATGACAAGGTACACAATAGGTCTGGTACACAACATATCATACTTTATAGAACTTATGGCTGAAGCATAGGGAATGACTTTCATTCTCTTTCTATCTTCTGCCGTGGTCAGGCATTGAGTCTTACTCAATTTTACACCTTGTAATACAGACAAGAACTACTTCTTTGACTGATCCATTTTGAACTCTTTCAAAAACTTGTCTAGGTATGTATTCATTGAAAAATCTTATCAGGCGTCTTGATCTATCTCTATAGATCTTGATGCCCAATATATAAGCAACTTCACCGAGGTCTTTCTTTGAAAAACTCCTTTCAAACTCTCCTTATGATTTTTAGAAAATTCTACATCATTTCTGAACAGTAATATGTCATTCACATATACTTATCAGAAAGGTTGCAGTGCTCCCACTCACTTTCTTGTAAATACAGGCTTCACCAAAAGTCTGTATAAACCATATGCTTTGATCACACTATCAAAGTGTTTATTCCAACTCCGAGAGGCTTGCACCAGTCCATAAATGGATCGCTGGAGCTTGCACACTTTCTTAGCACCCTTTGGATCGACAAAACCTTCTGGTTGCATCATATACAACTCTTCTTTAAGAAATATCCATTTAAGGAATGCAGTTTTTATATCCATTTGCCAGATTTCATAAAATATGGCAATTTCTAAGATGATTCGGACGGATTTAAGCATCGCTACAGTTGAGAAAATCTCATTGTAGTCAACACCTTGAACTTGTCGAGAACCTTTTGTGACAAGTCGAGCTTTGTAGATAGTAACACTACTATCAGCGTCCATCTTCCTCTTGAACATCCATTTATATTCTATGGCTTGCTGATCATCGAGCAATTCCACCAAAGTTCACACTTTGTTGTCATACATGGATCCCATCTCATATTTCATGGCCTCAAGCCATTTCGCGGAATCTGGGTTCATCATCGCTTCCTCATAGTTTGCAGGTTCATCATGGTCTAGTAACATGACTTCCAGAATAGTATTACCGTACCATTCTGGTGCGGACCGTACTCTAGTTGACCTACGAGGTTCGGTAGTAACTTGATATGAAGTTTTCATGATCATCATCATTAGCTTCCTCACTAACTGGTGTAGGAATCATTGGAACTGATTTCTGTGATGAACTACTTTCCAATTCGGGAGAAGGTACAATTACCTCATCAAGTTCTACTTTCCTCCCACTCACTTCTTTCAAGAGAAACTCCTTCTCTAGAAAGGATCCATTCTTAGCAACGAATATCTTGCCTTTGGATCTGTGATAGAAGGTGTACCCAACAGTTTCCTTTTGGGTATCCTATGAAGACGCACTTGTCCGATTTGGGTTCGAGCTTATCAGGTTGAAACCTTTTCACATAAGCATCGCAGCCCCAAACTTTAAGAAACGAAAACTTTGGTTTCTTACCAAACCACAGTTCATAAGGCGTCATCTCAACGGATTTTGATGGTGCCCTATTTAAAGTGAATGCAACTGTCTCTAATGCATAACCCCAAAATTATGGTGGTAAATCGGTAAGAGACATCATAGATCGCACCATATCCCATAAAGTGTAGTTACGATGTTCGGACACACCGTAATGCAGTGGTGTTCCAGGTGGCGTGACCTGTGAAACTACTCCACATTGTTTTAAATGAAGGCCAAACTCGTAACTCAAATATTCTCCTCCACGAACAGATCGTAGAAACTTTATTTTGTTGTTACGATGATTCTCCACTTCACTCTAAAATTCTTTGAACTTTTCAAATGTTTCAGACTTGTGTTTCATTAAGTAGATATACCCATATCTGCTCAAATCATCTGTGAAGGTCAGAAAATAATGATACCCGCCACGAGCATCAACACTCATTTGACCGCATACATCGGTATGTATTATTTCCAATAAGTCACTAGGTCATTCCATTGTTTTGAAAAATGGAGTTTTAGTCATCTTGCCCATAAGGCACGGTTCGCAAGCATCAAAAGATTCATAATCAAGTGATTCCAAAAGTCTTTCTTTATGGAGTTTCTTCATGCGCTTACACCAATATGACCCAAACGGCAGTGCCACAAATAAGTTGCACTATCATTATCAACTTTGCATCTTTTGGCATCAATACTATGAATTTGTGTATTACCACGATCGAGATTCAATAAACCATCAACATTGGATGAATGACCATATAAGGTTTTATTCATGTAAACAGAATAACAATTATTCTATGTCTTAAATGAATAACCGTATTGCAATTAACATCATCTAATCATATTCATGCTCAACGCAAACACCAAATAACATTTATTTAGGTTCAACACTAATCCCAAAAGTATAGGGAGTGCTCGATGATGATCATATCAATCTTGGAACCACTTCCAACACACATCGTCACTTCATCCTCAACTAGTCTCTATTTATTTTGCAACTCCTATTTCGAGTTACTAATCTTAGCAACCAAATAAGTATAAAATACCCAGGGATTACTACGAGCTCTAGTAAGGTACACATCAATAACCTGTATATCAAATATATCTTTGTTCACTTTGCCATCCTTCTTATCCACCAAATATTTGGGGTAACTCCACTTCCAGTGACCATTTCCTTTGCAGTAGAAGCACTTAGTTTCAGGCTTAGGTGCAGCCTTGGGCTTTTTCACGGGAGTGACAACTTGATTTCCAATCTTCTTGAAGTTTCCTTTCTTTCCCTTTGCCTTTTATTGAAACTAGTGATTTTGTTTAATCATCAACACTTGATGCTTTTTCTTGATTTCTACCTTTGTTGATTTCAGCATCACGAAGAGCTCAGGAATCGTTTTCATCATCTCTTGCATACTATAGTTCATCACGAAGTTCTAGTAACTTGGTGATGATGACTAGAGAACTCTGTCAATCACTGTCTTCTCTGGAAGATTAACTCCCACTTGATTCAAGCGATTGTAGTACCCAGACAATCTGAGCACATGCTCACTGCTTGAGCTATTCTCCTCCATCTTTTAGCTATAGAACTTGTTGGAGACTTCATATCTCTCAACTCTGGCATTTGCTCAAAATGTTAACTTCAACTCCTGCAACATCTCATATATTCCATGATGTTCAAACGTCTTTGAAGTCCCGATTCTAAACCGTAAAGCATGATGCACTAAACTATCAAGTAGTCATCATATTGAGCTGGCCAAACGTTCATAACCTCTGCATCCACTCCTACAATAGGTCTGTCACCTAGCGGTGCATCAAGGACATAATTCTTTTGTGCGGTAATGAGGATAAACCTCAGATTATGGACCCAGTCCGCATCATTGCTACTATAATCTTTCAACATAGTTTTCTCTAGGAACATATAAAAACATATGGAAGCTATAACGCGAGCTATTGATCTACAACATAATTTGCAAAATACTATCAAGACTAAGTTCATGATAAATTAAAGTTCAATTAATCATATTACTTAAGAACTCCCACTTAGATAGACATCCCTCTAGTCATCTAAATGATCACGCGATCCAAATCAACTAAACCATGTCCGAACATCACGTGAGATGGAGTAGTTTTCAATGGTGAACATCACTATGTTGATCATATCTACTATATGATTCACGCTCGACCTTTCGGTCTCCAGTGTTTTGAGGCCATATCTGCATATGCTAGGCTCGTCAAGTTTAACCCGAGTATTTTGCGTGTGCAAAACCGGCTTGCACCCGTTGTATGTGAACATAGAGCTTATCACACCTGATCATCACGTGGTGTCTCGGCACGAAGAACTGTCGCAACGGTGCATACTCAGGGAGAACACTTATACCTTGAAATTTTAGTAAGGGATCATCTTATAATGCTACCGCCGAACTAAGCAAAATAAGAATATAAAAGATAAACATCACATGCAATCAAAATATGTGACATGATATGGCCATCATCATCTTATGCCTTTGATCTCCATCTCCAAAGTACCATCATGATCTCCATCGTCACCGGCATGACCCCATGATCTCCATTATCTTGATCTTTATCAACGTGTCATCACATGGTCGTCTCGCCAACTATTGCTTTTGCAACTATTGCTACCGCATAGCGATAAAGTAAAGCAATTATATGGCGTTTGCATCTTATGCAATAAAGAGACAACCATAAGGCTCCTGCCGGTTGCCGATAACTTTAACAAAACATGATCATCTCGTACAACACATCATGTCTTGACCATATCACATCACAACATGCCCTGCAAAACCAAGTTAGACGTCCTCTACTTTGTTGTTGCAAGTTTTACATGGCTGCTATGAGCTTCTAGCAAGAACTGTTCTTACCTATGCATCAAAACCACAACGATTTTTCGTCAAGTGTGTTGTTTTAACCTTCAATAAGGACCGGGCGTAGCCACACTCAATTTAACTAAAGTTGGAGAAACAGACACTCACTAGCCACCTATGTGAGAAGCACGTCGGTAGAACCAGTCTCGCGCAAGCGTACACGTAATGCCGGTCTGAGCCGCTTCGTCCAACAACACCGCCAAATCAAAGTATGACATGCTGGTAAGCAGTATGACTATTATCTCCCACAACACTTTGTCTTCTACTCGTGCATATAACATCTACGCATAGACCTGGCTCGGATGCCACTGTTGGGGAACGTGGTAATTTAAAAAAAATCCTACGATCGCGTAAGATCTATCAAGGTGATGCATAGCAACGAGAGAGGAGAGTGTGTCCACGTACCCTCGTAGATCGAAAGCGGAAGCGTTTAAATAACGCGGTTGATGTAGTCGAACTTTTTCGTGATCCAACCGATCAAGTACCGAACATATGACACCTCCGTGTTCTGCACACGTTCAGCTCGATGACGTCCCTCGTACTCTTGATCCAGTTGAGGACGAGGGTGAGTTTCATCAGCACGATGGCGTGGTGACGGTGATGATGATGTTACCGGCGTAGGGCTTCACCTAAGCACTACGATGGTATGATCGAGGTGTGTAACTGCGGAGGGGGCACTGCACACGGTTAAGAGAAACTTGTGTGTCTTTGGGGTGCCCCCTGCCCCCGTATATAAAGGAGGGAGGGAGAGAGGCCGCCCCCTAGGGGTGTGCCAAGTGTATGGAGTCCTACTAGGAATCCTTTCCCTTTTAGGAGTAGGAGAGAAGGAAGGAGAAATGGAGTAGGAAAGGGAAAGGGGGGCGCCGCCCCCTTCCCCTAGTCCAATTCGGACCCATGGGAGGGGGGGCGCCACCTCCCCTTGGCCTACCTCCTCTATTTCCCGTATGGCCCAATAAGGCCCATTACTTCTTCCGATGAATTCCGTAACTCCCCGGTACTCCGAAAAATACCCGAATCACTCGCAACCTTTCCGATGTCCGAATATAGCCTTCCAATATATCGATCTTTATGTCTCGACCATTTAGAAACTCCTCGTCACGTTCGTGATCTCATTCGGGACTCCGAACAAACTTCGATCATCAAAACACATAACTCATAATACAAATCGTCATCGAACGTTAAGAATGCGGACCCTACGGGTTCGACAAACTATGTAGACGTGACCGAGACATATCTCCGGTCAATAACCAACAGAGGAACCTGGATGCTCATATTGGCTCCTACATATTCTACGAAGATCTTTATCGGTCAAACCGCATAACAACATACGTTGTTCCCTTTGTCATCAGTATGTTACTTGCCCCGAGATTCAATCGTCGGTATCATCATACCTAGTTCAATCTCGCTACTGATAAGTCTCTTTACTCGTTCCGTAATACTTCATCCTGCAACTAACTCATTAGTCACATTGCTTGTAAGACTTATAGTGATGAGCATTACCGAGAGGGCCCAGAAATACCTCTCCGAAACACACGGAGTGACAAATCCTAATCTTGATCTATGCTAACCCAACAAACACCTTCGGAGACACCTATAGAGCACCTTTATAATCACCATTTTACGTTGTGACGTTTGGTAGCACACAAAGTGTTCCTCTGGTATTTGGGAGTTGCATAATCTCATAGTCTGAGGAACATGTATAAGTCATGAAGAAAGCAGTAGCAATAAAACTGTAACGATCATGATGCTAAGCTAACGGATGGGTCTTGTCTATCACATCATTCTCCTAATGATGTGATCTCGTTCATCAAATGACAACACATGTCTATAGTTAGGAAACATAACCATCTTTGATTAATGAGCTAGTTAAGAAGAGGCATACTAGGGACACTATGTTTTGTCTATGTATTCACACATGTACTAAGTTCCCGGTTAATGAAATTCTAGCATGAATAATAAACATTTATCATGAAATAAGGAAATAAATAATAACTTTATTATTGCCTCTAGGGCATATTTCCTTCATGTGAGCCCTACAATATTCAGCAACAACATTCCTAGTATTTATAAGGATCCTGGGGTATTATGACCCAGAGCGGGTTGGTTCTCAAAGAAAGGAGGACATTGTCGGAGGAAAGTTCTCTTACACATCATTCTCTGGTGGAAGGCATGCTTGCCCCGGCGAGGCATATGCTTACATGCAAATTAAATTAATATGGAGCCATTTAATTAAAAACTTCGAGTTTAAACTGATATCTCATTTCCCAAAGACAGAGTGGAGCAAGTTCGGGCTAGAGCCAAAAGGAAAAATAATGGTAAGTTATAAGAGGCGTCAGTTGCTTGGTACCCACTCCCTCCGTTCCTAAATGTAAGTCTTTTTAGACATTTCAAATGAATTATAACATACGGATGTATGTAGACATATTTTAGAATGGAGATTCATTCATTTTGCTTCGTATGTAATCACTTGTTGGAATCTTTAAAAAGACTTATATTTGGGTACGGAGGAAGTAGTTCATAAATTAATATGTATGCACAACCCATTTGTATGCGTGCACGCAGGCGTGTGTGTTGTTGATGTTGGACAACAATTGATCCATCTTTGTTGATGTTATGCATGTTTGTTCAAATAATGGGAATCAGTTTGAAATGCACGTTGAAAAAGTTCATATAACCCCCACAACTATCAATTTTGGGCCACATTACCCCCCCACGTCTAAAACCGGGATCTTAATCCCCTGAGCTTTCACAAACAAGTCAAAACACCCCCTGCGGCCCATTTTAGTGGTTTTAGAGGGCGGTTTTGCCAACGTGGCGCCTGACGCGTGGGACCGGCATGCCAGGTAGGATCTGGGAGGGTTGGGTGCGGTGTAAATCCCCCCTTGCGCCTCAAACCGGTTCGACCCAGCCAGCCTCTTCGTCTGCTTCGACCCCCAGCCTCTTCGTCTTCGCCGCCCCCTCAGTTCTCTCTCCCCGACGACGACGGCGGCAGGAGGGACGGCGATCGGCGACATGAACTGAGCGCCCCGAGCCGACGGCACGTGCAGGTTTGTAAACGCATCTGATTTTGTCTGAGAAGTGAACCACCATGTGTTCGATTTCTCTGTTCTAGTTAGGGTTTTGGGGGTTTTGGGGGATTTCAAAATCAACCCAGATGGTCGTCTTCTTGTTGTTTTCATGCATTCAGCGGTCCATGTGGTTAGTGCGGTCGTGCTGGATAGCCATGGTTTAGGGTTCGTTGATTTATGGCTGATTTGGTTTGAACTGAACTGAAAGGGGGGATTTTGATTCAGAGATATTTTTTTTCATAGGTTTGAGCCATGGATCCGCTGGACTATCTCTGCATCAGGTTTCATTTCAGAGGACAGTTTGAACATGATGGAACAGAGTGGCAGTATGTGAATGGAAGTCAAGGCCTTTCAACAGTACAACACCACAAAATTAGCCTTGAAGAACTGAAGAAAAAACTTGCAGAGCATGTGCCTTGTTCAGATAAGCAACTGCAGGAAACAAATTTACATTGGAAGTTCCCTGGGATGATTAGAGATGGCCAAATGAATAGTGCCCTGGTGATGTTGCATGACAAAAAATCTGTCCTGGAGATGGCCAAACATGTCACTGATGCAGGGGTCATGGACATTTATGCTAACATTCCTGATGATTTTGTAGCACAAGAAGCTAGTGAATGGGAGGAAGAATATGCAGCAGATATAGGGGAAGGTAATTGTGATGTTGATTCAGAGGAGGAGGAGATGCACCAAGTGCCAGAACAGGAGCAGCAGCAAGTTTCAGAGGATAATAGACAACAGGAAAGACGGGAGATGCATCAAATGGCATATAATTTAGAGGAGGAGGAGATGCACCAAGTGCCAGAACAGGAGCAGCGGCAAGAACACCAACCAGATTGGCAGTGGTCAAACAATTTCTACCAGTCAGCCAGTAATCGTAAGTTACCAGTTAACAGAGGTCCCATACAAAATCATGACAGAGGAAAATCAGTTCAAAATGAGGATAGTGGTATTGATAGTTCAACATCTAATAGTGACTATGTTGTCCCTCCAGCAGAGAGTAATAGTTCAGCATCTGATGACGAAGTGTTGGAGTTGAGAAAATATGCAAAAGAGTTGAAGCAGAAAGTGAGAAAGAAGATGCTGAGAGAAGATGAGGGGAAATCTTGCAAAGTGCCTGATGATTTTGTTGTGCCTGAAACAGGTAAGCTAGATGATTCAGATGGAGAAGGCACACCACATTTTGATAGTGATGATGATCTGTCATATGATGAGGGCAGTGATGGAGAGGTCACTGAAGTGAGGAGGAGGAAGACAACACACAGAGTGTTTGATGGCACTAGTGAGAAACCTGAATTTGCTGTTGGAATGGCGACAGTAGGGAATCCAAGCAGGCTTTGGTTAAATATGGGCCAGTTAATTTCCACCACCTAAGATTCCCTAAAGATGAGAAGAAGAGGGTCAGTGCACAGTGCTCTTGGCCTGGATGTCCTTGGAGCATCTATGGATCAATTAGCAGCAGGTCTGATTGGCTACAAGTTGTGAGGTACAACAATGAGCACACATGCATTCCTAGGAGGGACAACAAGCTGGTTACTAGCACAGTTATTGCAAAAAAATATTTCAGGCAGATTAGGGACAATCCTACTTGGAGGGTGGAGAAAATGCAAGAGGCAGTACTTGAGGATTTGCTAGCTGATGTGAATCTCTCAAAGTGCAAAAGGGCTAAAAAGCTTGTCATGGCAAAGCTCACTGATATGACCAATGGTGAGTACTCTAGAGTGTTTGACTACCACCTAGAATTAGTTAGAAGCAATCCAGGGAGCACTGTAGCTGTTTGTTTAGATCCAGACATTCATGACAAGCCAGTCTTTCAGAGAATGTATGTGTGCCTTGAGGGTTGCAAAAAAGGGTTTCTAGCTGGATGCAGAAGAGTGGTGGGATTAGATGGCTGCTTTCTGAAAGGGGCAGTAACAAGGCAAATTTTGTCTGCTATTGGCAGAGATGCTAATAATCAGATGTACCCACTTGCTTGGGCCACAGTTGAGGTTGAAAGCTATGAGTCATGGTATTGGTTTCTCTCACTTCTCCAAAAGGACCTACAGATAAGCAATCATGGTGATGGATGGGTTTTCTTATCTGATCAACAGAAGGTATGTGCTGAATGTTTTCATATGTTCATGGTAGGTAGAGTCATGTTAGCTGGGCTCTTTATGGTCGACTCATCGGCCTCGACTGTACATGCATGTCAGGTAGAGTCATGTTAGGTGGGCTCTTTATGGTCGATTATGGTCGACTCATTGTTCGTCTTCTCATTGCTATTAAACTGCAGGGTCTTATCAGGTCTGTTAATGAAATTATTCCTGAAGCGGAGCACAGAATGTGTGCCAGACATATATATGCAAATTGGAGGAAGCAACATAGGGAGAAGAAATTGCAGAAAATGTTTTGGGCATGTGCCAAGTCCTTTGATAGGAGCCAGTTCAACTACAACAAAGCCAAATTAGCACAGAAAAGTCCAGAAGGAGCTAGAGATATTATGAACACTGCACCAGAACACTGGAGTAGAGCATACTTCAAACTAGGCTCATGGTGTGATTCAGTTGAGAATAATATGTGTGAATCATTCAACAATGCAATTATGAGGTCAAGGTTTTACCCTGTCATCACATCACATGAGATCATTAGAAAGAAGATGATGGCACGGATACAAGAAAACAGGGGCAAATCAGCAACATGGAGTGGAACCATTTGCCCAAACATTTTCAAGAAGTTGAAGTTGAACATCAAGAGGTCAACTAATTGCCAGGTGCTTTGGAATGGAAAAGAAGGTTTTGAAGTACAAGAAGGAGAACATAGGAGGTACACAGTCAACTTGGAAAAGTGGCAGTGCTCTTGCAGATACTGGGAACTATCAGGTTTGCCTTGCAGCCATGCCATAAGTGCAATCTACACTTGTGGCAAAAAGGTA
Source organism: Triticum aestivum (assembly GCF_018294505.1). Taxonomy (NCBI): domain Eukaryota; kingdom Viridiplantae; phylum Streptophyta; class Magnoliopsida; order Poales; family Poaceae; genus Triticum; species Triticum aestivum. Next base: position 481,032,049 of record NC_057795.1, read on the forward strand.
GATGATTTCATTGCACCATGCTATCTTATCAGTGAGTACAACAAGATATATGATCATGTTTTGCAACCAGTTGAGGGGAAAGAGAATTGGCCAGTATCAGAAAATCCAAAGCCACATCCACCTCCTCAGAGGGTAATGCCAGGAAGAAAGAAGACAAAAAGAAGAAAAGAGGAGGGTGAAGAAATTAAAAATGGAAAGCTGACAAAGAAGGGCTGTAGAATAACATGCTCTTTATGTGGAAATTTTGATCATAACAAAAGGAAATGTCTTCAGAATCCAGAAGCTGGAAAGAAAGCCAATGGGAGCTACACCAGAGCAGCAAAAAGAATAAGGAAAAGGCAGCAAAAGGAAAGCACTGAGGTGGTATCTTCTCCTTGTCATGTTTCTCTTTCTTTCTTCACAATATTTACTAATTTACTTTTCTTTTTCATTTCTTAGATGGCACAGGAACAATCATCAAGGAAGAAGAAGCAACAGTGTCTAGTGGCACCACCTCCAGGAGCAACATCTTCTCAGCCAGCTCCTACAACTCAAACATCACATGCTCCAGCACAGCAGAGACAAGTTCGCAAAGGAAAGAAGAGTACAAAGAAAACAACACCAGGAACATCTTCTCAGCCAAGAGCATCTTCTCAGCCAAGAACATCTCAGCCAAGAGCATCTTCACATCCAGCAACATCTCAGCTAGGAGCATCTTCACATCCAGCAACATCTTTTCAGCCAAGAACATCTTGTCAATCAAGAACATCTTCTCAGCCAGGAGCATCTTCACAATCAGGAGCATTTTCTCAAGTGCCACGGAATGACAGGCTCTATTGGCTTATAACTGGAACTGTTAGAAAGTGAAACAAATGATTGGCATTGATGTGTAACATCAGCTATTAAGTATGTGCTTTTGTTGATGTAAAGCATCAGAAGAAAATCATGTCTGGATAGTTAAGACTTCAGAGCTAAGCTATTTTGTGAACTGCTGTTATGTCAGACTATATAGTGAGAAGTACTATTTATATTCATGTGCAATGCATCTTTGTTGCATAGTTTTGTCATTACCAAACTGTACATTGCTGTCAGAACATTGTACATTCAGGGGAAATGCTGTCCAACTGCATTGGGGGCGCAGGGGGGATTTAAAACGCACCCAGCCCTCCCAGATCCTACCTGGCATCCTGGTACCACGCGTCAGATGCCACGTTGGCAAAACCGCCCTCTGAAACCACTAAAATGGGCCGCAGGGGGTGTTTTGACTTGTTTGTGAAAGTTCAGGGGATTAAGATTCCGGTTTTAGACGTGGGGGGTAATTGGCCCAAAATTGATAGTTGTGGGGGTTATATGAACTTTTTTCATGCACGTTCGTTCAAATGTTATGCATGATGTTTTTTTCCTCAGTAAGAATAAAATAATCAATTAATCATGACACAATTACAGTCCAATGGCGTTTTCATTAGCCAACTTTATAATAAAAAACTAGACCTAAACACAATACTAGCTCCAGCCGGAATGCTCCATGGCGCGGAGTACGAGATATGCTCTAGCTTCTACGAACGGAGAAACTGCTCCGTGCTATGGTACACTGTTCCGTGTACCGGCCGTCCCGCCTCCCGCGGGCGCTTCAAGCTGCTCCCCGCTATCGCTATGGTACGCCGTCCCGTGTACCGGCCGTCCCACGAGCACTTCAAGGTACTGAGGCACCGGTGGCATCTCCAAGTCCGTCAGCCCCTCTAGCACCTGCACCACCTCCCCCATCGTCGGCCGCGTGTCGACGTCGCGCTGGATGCACCAGCTGGCGACCTTGCACACCCTCCTCATCTCCTCGGCGTTCGCGTCGCCTTCCAGCTCGGGATCGAGCAACGTCATCACGCCCCCCTCTGCCAGCTTCCTCGCGACCAGCAACGGGAAGAAGGTCGTCGTCGGGTGCTCCTCCGCACCGTCCGCGTCTGCCGTCGACGACACCACGGATCGCCTCTCCCCTTGCTCGATGTTCCGCCTCCCGGACACGATCTCGAAGAGCATCATCCCGTAGCTAAACACGTCCGCCTTGGCCGTGATGGCCTCGCCGCTGATCCACTCCGGCGCCAGGTACCCAACGGTGCCGCGCATGGTGGTGAGCACCCGGCTGAAGTCCCGGCCGACGAGCTTGGCGAGCCCGAAGTCCGCCACCTTGGGGCCGAAGGAGGCGTCGAGGAGGATATTCTCGGGCTTCACGTCGCAGTGGATGATGCAGTCCCGGCACTTGTCGTGGAGGTAGGCGAGCCCCTTGGCGACGCCGAGCGCGACCTGGAACCGCACCTGCCAGCTGAGGACGTAGAAGGTCTTGCGGAAGAGGTGCCGGTCGAGCGAGCCGTTGGGCATGTACTCGTAGACAAGCAGCTTCCGGTCGCCGCCGCCGGAGCAGAAGCCGAGCATGCGGATGAGGTTGACGTGCTGGACGGTGCCCAGCGTGCTCACCTCCGCGCGGAACTGCTTCTCGCCTTGCCGGAGCCCCTCCAGCTTCTTGACGGCCACGACGGTGCGGTCGGAAAACTGGCCCTTGAACACCGACCCGAAGGCGCCGGCGCCGATCTTGTCGGTGAAGTTCTTAGTCAGGGACTGCAGGTCGCTGTACTTGTAGCTCACGCAGCCATCGCCGGCGGCGAGACCGCTCAGTATCGTCGCTCTTCTCCTCTTCATCGTTCCTCTTATCGTACGAACGAGAAGAATGGCTGCGGCGATCACGAAGCACGTGATGCCGAGTGCCACGGCGGCGACCTTGATGTCCCTCCATACGTGGCTTCGCGCGCCTGGGAGCTCCGACGCAGCGAGACGGAGGTACAGGCTTCCGGCGCTGGCCTGGTTGTCGAGGACACCGTTTTGTAAGTTGAACAGATCATTGTGCCACAAGAAGCAGCTGCCGTTGTACGCGTAGGCGGAGCATGTGCAGTCCCCAAGACACGCGCGTTGGCAGTCGCCGGAGCTTGCGGCTCCCGCCATTCGGCCATCGTCAGGGAGCCTCATGCGGTCGATGCGGAGGAACTTGTCCTGCTCCACGTTCTTCAAGCCGTCCGACGGGCCACTGCTGTTCTTACTGCACTGAAGCTGGGTGTTGCGCACGCAACCGCCGATGTAGTCGCCGAGGCCCCAGCTCGCCGGACTTTGCGGGTTGAATCCCCGGGCGCAGTCGCACGCCGTGGACGAGCCCTCGGTGCACACGCCGAACGCGCCGCAGCCGCGAGGCACGTCGCACCGGGCCTTGGGCTCGGCGTAGACCAGATTCCATCCCTGCGTGGCCTCCACCCAGAACCACCCCTTGACCTGCCCCGACACGTCCATGACGAACCGATACACCGTCGTGTTCACGGCGAAGTTATACGTGAAGTAGCTCTCGTCGTCGTTGTCCACAAAGTTGAAGCTATACCCGGAGCCGCCGCTCGACGCGGCGACCTCCGGCGCCCCGGTAAAGTACTTGCCTGTCCAGTTGCCGGTGGCCCAGTACACATGGGTGCCATTCGACAGCAGCAAGTACTGCTTCGCCCCGGACGGGTCGAGCTGGAGGGCGTACATCCCCGGCGCGGGGTCGCCGCGCGCCCTCCACGAGGCCATGGCCTGGATGACGCCGGTGCGCTTGTCGCGCCTGAGCTTCCCGCCTGGAAGCCACGTGTCCGTGATGTGGTCGAAGCTCTGCCACAGCACTGCGGAGGCGTTGGACGCGGGCGTGAGCACGAGGTTCCCGGAGTCGTGGAGAACGGCGACCGTGTCACTGGCATTGGCGACGCCGCTGGTGCTGGCGTTCGTTGACCAGACAATCGAGCCGGCGCCGTCGAACAGTGCGAGGTTGCCGTCGGGCGCGATGGCGAGCCGCGACGTGTTGGAGACCGGCGTCTCGCGGTTGGCCACCCAGACCGGCGTGTGCACCGATATCTTGTGGTACCAGATGCCGGCGTACCAGCTGCCGTCGGCTGCTCCGTCTGCCAGAAGAAAAACAGAGCAGAAACATCTCACACCACTGGCCACCATGAACTTACACTGGCCGTCGTCAAGCCATGCGCACATGTAGCGTGCTCTCACCTGGGTGGAAGAGTCCCAAGGCGAACTTGCCGCCGGGAGAGACCAGCTTCTGGTCGCCGGAGAGCGGACGGCCCGCGGCCACGATGTCCGCGTCCGCCGCGCGCACGACGCCCACGCAGAGCAGCACGACGAGCACACCCAGAGGAAGCGCTCCAGCTGCCATCTCGTATTCTCGTTCCCTTGCTGCCGCGAAGTTGATCGTCTTGAACCTGTGCCCTCCGTGCCTCCCCTCATTTCTGTGCAGCGGCACCGGTTATTTGTACTTGCAGGGGGAGCGTTCGCGCGCGGAGGAAGACGAACACGTACTTGATCGACCGCAGTCACGCAGTAGTCTATCCCTTCCCGGGCGGCACGGCCGTGCGTCCACATCAGTGAAGCTGTCAACCACAGAAACTGTTGCAGGCTCTGTTGTTTCTAGCGGGGGAACGAGTCGCGGAATTGACCGGCGAAGAGAATTCGGCGTCGACCTGAGGAATTCAGGACGGGGCGGCGGGGGCGTGGAGTGAGGTTGGTGGCGAAGATGAAAGTTCCGTGGGTGGATGTGTGATGTACGGGTCTCTTCGAAGGTAGAGGTAGGACTGAACATTCCAGCACTTTTGTCTGACCACAAAATGATTGACTGAGCTCGGGTCAAGAAATCCTAGGCAAAAACGTTGACAGGGGCTATGTGTTTATTCTTGATCAAAGGTAGACGGCTGTAGCCGACGGCTACACCACTAGTAAAAGAAGTGCGTCCTCAATTCATATCAGTACTAGTGATATTATATGCGCGTTCGCTATTTTTCATTTGCCTGAGTTTCCTTTAGATTGTGTTAGACTCTCTTTCTGCTTGGACATGTTCTTCAACTTGTGCTGCTTGCCTGCTTGTCATGCGAGAAAAGTGATTCTCCCATGCATGGAAGGTCCGGTGCATGCATCTGTGGTTGGTTATGCTGGAGATTCGAGTGCATGCAAATTATACTTCTGTCATATACGTATAGACTATACCGTTCACATTAATATAGTATCGTATCATGTTAGTCCACTTAATGCCATGCATGCGTCTCTCTCTTTGCTGCTCACATCAGACTATAATATACTCCCTCCATTCCTATATATAGATCTTTAGAGAGATTCCACTATGAACCACATACAGATGTATGTAGATATATTTTAGAGTGTAGATTCATCCATTTTACTCCGTGTATAGTCCATACTGAAATATCTATAAAGACTTATATTTAGAAATGGAGGGAGTAACATCGTATCATGTCAGTCCACTTAATGCCATGCATGCGTCTCTCTCTTTGCTGCTCACATCAGACTATAACGCATGCATGTCTGACAACATCTCCTCTCTCAAAATCCATCATTTTTAGTTTCCTTTACAAAATTTACATTGCTCATATCTTTAAAACCAAAACTCCTTTTTTGGAAGTTTTTATATATTTGAACTCATCGCATCAAGACCTTCAGAACAAGATCAATCTTTGATAGATTCTAAACACGTTAAAATTTCAATGTTTTGATCACTTTTTAGTAAATCTATTTCACTAATTAGAATTTTTTTAATGATTAAACCAGTTTTGAAATGAATCTTTAATGAGTGAAATACAAATAAAAAATGAGTGAAATTATTTCGTTGAAATTAGTGAAATTGTTTTTCTGAATAAAGAAAACTTAGTTTTTTCTAAATGAGTAAAAGGAGTGTTTGGAATGAGTAAAATCAACATTTTTCAATAAGTGATTATTTTAAAAGGGTGACTTTTTTAAATGAGTCAAATTAGTTTTTTAAATGAAATGTCACAACACAACTCTAAACACAAATTCAAACATAAAGCTTTATATTACAAGCCAGGGCCACGAAGGCTCGAATACATAAGTCAGCGGAAGCAATAACATCTGAGTACAGGCATAAGTAAACAAGTCTGCCTTAATAAGTCTAGCAAAACAAGGACATCTAATCAAAAAGGCGACGGCCTCCTGCCTGGGGCCTCCTATCTACTCCTGGTCGTCGGTATTCCAATGAAAAGATTGAAAGTTTTTGGTAGTTATAGAATTCTCGTACTTCTTCAACTCGAATACCAAAAGGAAGAAAAAAATAGGTCTCCATGTAGTAGGAGGCTCCGTCGGGGTAGTAGTAGTCATCGTCGGGATCAGCTGGCTCCTAGGCTCCGTCATCTGATCGCAACAATCGAGTAGAGGGGAAATGAGGTAGCAAAGCAACCATGAGTACTCATCCAAAGTACTCGGAAGACTTACATCAGATCTATGCTAAGTATGCATCGATATCAAAGGAATGAGGCTATATCTTTGGACTATACTACATAAATGTCAGAATAGAAGGGAAAGCCTAGCCTATCGAAGACTAGCACCTTGCAGCGTCTTACAACATTAGAAGAGTGCAGATTAGCATATCATAAAGTAACAAGTATATTTCAGTAACGCCCAGAGATCCTTCCTTGACTTCCTGCGAGAAAGCGATCCTAGAGCCATCATATCCATTTAGTGTCTCAAGTATCCAATTCTAGTTGTAGTAGATCGGGATACAACTCCGAGCATCCGTTAACATGGACCATCTATTAGAATATATATACTTCCCTGCAGGGGTGCACCAACTTACTCAACACGCTCGATTAACTCCAGTCAGACACACTTTTGGGTCATGTCTGGCCTCGGCTGATCGACACATCGTAGTCCTACCTAGGCTCAACAGAGAGGCCAACATGCTGGTCTACATCCTAAATGCGAAGGGGTCATGGGCCAATCGTCCTTTGCAATCCTACGCATTGTGGATACGGCCTGGAGCAGACCCACCCCCTTATACAAGCGCAGGTGGTTACCGTCCAACCGGGCACGTGATGCTCAATTGCTGACGCCAGTGACTTTTCAGAAGAATCGCATGACGTCGAGTGCCCATACTTATTCCCGCATGGTGGTTAGTGCAAAAAGGCAAGAGGCCTACTCAGATCACATATCCAAACCCGTTATTGTATTGGGAGCTCGCGGAGACGATCAGTGATCCCGTCGCCCCGTCTCGAGGACTTACGACAAGGGTCAGTCCCATCCCTCTCTAGGGTGGTCTACCTGCCCAATCATGCCTCGTAATTATCTCGCGGGTACCCTCCAGGTCAACCAGACTCACAAGATACTGTCGAGAACTCAGGTCCACCTCTACTGCGGTGGTACCGCCTGTCCCTTCAGTCCCACATCAACAGTAAAAGGGCAACAGGTAAAGGTAACAGTGTGTCCATGCCATCAAGGGGGAAATCCGAGGAATCACCCTCGATGGATTCCCACTTGATGTAACCGTCAAGGTGAACTTGGAGGAATCACCCTGGATAGGTTCACACTTGAGGGGCTGCACGACAGAGGCATCATCGAAGGTGGTGAAAAAGGAATCACCCTCGGTATCCCACAACCAACTAGCTATGCTACACATATATCATCAAGAGTGAGGTAGGCGGTATCACTCTCGGCACTCAATAGTAGCGCTGAAGAGTCGTACAACTAAGGGGGTGTGCGGTGATGTGTCGGTCTCAGCATGTCGATCACCTGGATCAAATCTTCCGGCAACAAAGCGGGGCAAAAAGGACAATGGTGAGGGGTCACTGGTGGATCACCAACCGACCTATACTAAGCATATAGGACAACAGGTAAAGTAATAATAGCGGGTTAAAAAGCAGGCTATGCATCCGAATAGGAGTTATCGAACAATAGTAGAAAAATCTAATGCAAGCATGAGAGAGAAAGAATGGGCGATATAGGAATGATCAAAGGGGTTTTGCTTTCCTGGAAGCTCTATAGAAGGAAGCTGATCGTCGGTGACGTAGTTGATCATAGGGGCATGGGCAGCGGTCTTGGGGTCTACCAGGGAAGAAGAGGGGGAAGAAATAGTAAATACAAAGCACTCAGATGCCATACAATGCATGACATGGTGATATGCTATGTTAGGGGCGACGTAATGCAGTGCTAGGTGTTATAGACGGAGCGGGAAGATATTCGGAAATATTTTCCTGCCTCCATGCATTTATTGGTCAAATGACCCGGAGGGGAAGATTCCATGTTCGCTGTGTTAGAGGCATGTGGCATGTACGTGGATGGCATATTCAGATTTGTCTCATTTTTGATTATTTTTCATATATAAGTTATTTTTATCTGACTTATGGTTTATTTTCTACGATCTTACAAAGATTAAATGATTTTCTAGAATTATTACTAATTCGATTTTTTTAAAATTAAAATGCTATGTACACCAGTGAAGTGCACACAACAATGAAGACAATGGCTGACAGTGGGTCCCAATTGACTGCCCAGTCAGCAATCAACTGGAGAGTTTGACTCGTCAAAGGGGCCCAGGGGGGCCCATCTGTCATAGGCTTGGATGTATTTAATCCAATTGATTTTTTTAACTACGTGTAGGGTTCACATGCCTTAGGCACTACTCCTAACCACTAATTAGCCTAACTACTAATTATCTAACTATCCTAAACTGGGATCATCACATTTCACAATCGCCCTCTAGGGTTGCGAACCCAACCCTCAACTCGGCCCTGCGTCGCCTCCCAGGGGCGGCTCGGGCGGAACCCTACCCACCGCCGCCGCCACCCCCTCTTCCTCACTCCCCCCTCGCCACCGTCGGTGCACGTCGGCGGGCAAAGCCTGTTGGCGGCCAGCAGTGGCGGGATCTGGCTCACGCGCGCTCGCATTGGCCGGGTGTTCCCCTTGCGGTGGTGGAAGATGTGGTGTTGTTGACTGCGAGATCTAGAGTTGGTGTGACGGCACACGATGGAGCTTCACAGCGAAGTGGAGGTGCACGGTTGGGGCTCGCGGGAGGAGGTGGTCGCGGCGCGGTGGCCCCTCCTAGAGGCGATGGCACGGGACAAGGCGGGACAGGGCGGCGGCGACGCAATCGACCTTGGTGGCGAGGTGGTGTTCGACATGGTGTTGCTGTGCTGCAGCGGCCGAGCACGTCGCGGCCACCGTGCCTCCGTCGTGGTGCCCCCTCCTAGTCCTCGTGGTCGCGGGTGCTGGAGGCGGCGGAGCGGGTCGGTTGGGCCCAATCTGGGCTACAGGGCCGTGACACAGTCCGTCTGCCGGGAGTTGGCCTGATGGCTGGGTGTGCAGTACGGCGACGAGATTGGAGGGAGCCTGGCGAGTTCTCATACGTGGAGGTGATGGTAGTTGTTCTGTGTGCTCCTGGATGTGTGGGTCTTGGTTGGACCCCGACTTCTCGGCTATGATGGCGAAGTGTTGCGGCGGCGGCGGTGTGGCAAACATGGATGGAGTGGCCCTAATCCGGAGGGCAGGGATGGAGGTGCCCGACGATCTGGAAGAAATTCCTGCCCGTCTCGTTTGGTGCTGGCGGCGACGATGCCCGTGGGTGTCGTTCCCCTCCTTGGAGGCGTCGCCAAGGCGTGTTGGTGTCTCCATCTCCTGCTCCTGGGATTGGTAGCGGTCTTCGGGTGAAAGCCTAGGTTCAGAGTTGAATCGGCGTGATGGCGGCGTCCTCTACGTCGCTACTCTGTTGGGACCATCACGCTTGAAGACACGGTCACGAGGTTTCATGTTGCGCTACTTCCGGTGCTCGTCGTTGTCCAAGATGATCTTCAGTGGTGCAATGTACGTCATCACCGGTGAATCCAAGACGATGCCTTTTGTGGACTGACTAAGTTCCGCCATCCACTAGCCACCTCCTTTTAGGCATCTAAGGGTGGATGGTGCGTTGACGAGGGAAGCCCACCCGGAGTTGGCTTTGTCTTCGGAAGTGACCGGCGATGGTCGAGACGCGGTAATGATGCTTTGTTTTTGGACAAGCTCTTTTTTCTTTGTAGTGGTGTTGTCGGTGATTGCTATCTTCGGACTTGCCCTGGTGTGGTGTCGGTACTACTCTTGTTGTTCGCAACAAGTTGTAGTCTTTTTGTAATTTAAATTATGTGGATGCGGATTTTTGGGACATGGTGCCACGCGAGGATGAAATCCGAGCAGTCCATCTGTGCTCTAAGATTAGCACTTAATATAGCGAACTAATGAATACCAAAATTATATGGTGGGTTAATTGGACGGATACATGTTTGTGATAGTCTAAGTACGTGGTTGAGCTAGGCATCTTAAATGGGTTGGTGGCCTAGGCATCAATTTTAATGGTGTTGTGTTAATACAACGCAGGCCATTTTAAACGTTGGTTGACGTTTGAACGTGTCTATCTCGACCTGTACGCCTTGAGTGACACTTAAAACAAGGGCGGGCCTCTCATTTTGTTGATGCTTTGTTTTGCCAAGTTAAGTTTGTGTGGGGTGTACTGGTGTACCAATTCATTAGAGCCATGTGTATCAATTCATCCGAGCCATGCGTATATTAATACTGCATTATTAGCTATGTGTTACCATGTTGACTCAGCTAAGTTATCACTTGCTATTCACGTAGCATGCACTTGCTCAACTGTTTCTAGTTGTTTGACACTATTCAAACGGAACACTAGCTTCGTACTCGGTGAGTTAGTGGTGTACGTGTACGTGACTGTTGTCCAGGCTTAAATGCCATCAATTTAGATGTAGCCACGTTCAATCAATGGTGCGTTTAAATTCTGTCAGGCATTGATTGTGTGTGTTAAAGATGGTCCGTTTAATCAATGGTGCATTTAATACATGGGATGTGTCAGCGACAATACTACGTGAATACCGAGTGCTATACAAATAAGTGAACTGATTATACAGCCGAAGCATATTAATGTTGCACGAATCTCACGGCGTCGTGCAGTATGGATATTGGCAGCGCGTGATGGCATGTCCATCCGCGGTTTATCGAAACTATGTCTTCTACAAAAATATGGTACGCATTCGCGTACTCTTGAAAAAAAGAGGCAATTACATTACTGGTGCTTGAACTTGTCATGAATGTGCACTTTAGTGTCTAAACTTACAAAATACATCGAACTGGTTCCATAACTTGGCATGGACGTGCAAATACGGTTCACATCTTATATGTATATATCCACCATGCTGATGTGGCAGCCAAAATGGCATTGGGCCCGCTGTCAGCGACCAGATGACAGTGAGGAGGGCATGTGTCCTGTTTATTTTCTTTTCAAAAACATCCTGAAATTATTATTTTTCTTACAAATAGGAGAGAAACAACACAAATTTGTAAAAAACTGGTAGGGTGTGTGTGTGTGTGTGTGGGGGGGGGGGGGGGGGGGGGTTCAAACCCGCGACGTATCGCTCGCATGAGGCGTGGCTAACCAGTAGAGCTAATCACATTTATACACATGTAAATGTTTGAATACTTTATATACTATAAGGCTGATCGACATAAACAAAGTAATTTATTCCAACAAAAATAATAATGGGTAAATTATTCGAACATGTACCCTAAGGCTATATAGGGGCAAGCCTCCTCAAGAGCGCCAGCCGGCTGGCATGCATGCACGCACGATCTTAGGCGTGGCCATGGCCGAGCCATGGCGCAGTTGGCCGTTAAGGCAGCAGCGGCGAGCGGCTGGAGCGTGGGCCGGCAAGGCAGCGAGCAGGTGAGCGCGCGCGGGCACGCACGGAGGCGCGATCGGGCGCAGGAGTGGCGGCGGCAGCATGGCAAGCAGCAGGCGGCAGCGACGACAAGCGGCTGCGGCGGTACCCGGTAGCAGCAGAGCATAAGGCAGCATCACGAGCAGCAATCAGCAGGAAAGAGCAGCGGCAGCCAGCAGCAACATGAGAAGCAAACAACAGTGGAAGTAGGCGAGCAACAAAAGAGTAGCAACAGTAGAGCAAGCAGCGCCGCGAGCAGAGCAGCGGCAAGGAGAAGGCAGCAGCGGCAGGCGCAGATGGCAGCGGTAGCAACGGCAACATGCAGCGCGGGCGGCGGGCGAGCGCACGGGAGGCAATGGTCGCGGGGCGCAGGAGCAGCGCGAGCGCATGGCTCGGGCGCAACCACGTACCAAACTCCGACCATGGCGGCTAAAGCTTCAGGGGCGACGGCTTATGGCGATGGATAGAGACAGGGAACAAGGGAAATCGGCACTGGAGCTCACCATGAAGCTCTTGGACGTAGTTACGAGGCGCGCGGACGCCCGGGCGCAACGAACCCATCAACGGGAGGCGGTGGCTGTGGCGAGGAAGAAGAGGCGATGGCGAGGCTACACGGCTTCCCGGCTTGAATCATTGGAGTGGACGAAGGATAAGATAACGAGGAATCTCCTGGACATGGTGGTGCGAAGCGGGGCGGCCGGTGGCCACGGGATCGAAGGCGAGATGGCGGGGACCGAGCTGGGGATCGAGGGGATCAAACGTGGGGAAGGGGAGGATTGAGCTAGGGTTGTCTAGGGCGTCGGGGGTGTCACCCTTATCCTCTCTCAGGCTCCCTTTAGCGGCAGACGTCGACCATCTAGCCATGGAGGCCGTGGATGGTCGACACGCCATGGCTCTGTCTCACTGTACGTGAGGTGGAAGATAAGGGCACTACAAGAAATCTGTTAATACATGACGGATCCAGTCCGTCATAGACCAGTACAAAACCATCACAAATGCGCATGCATGACGGATTTGAAATCCGTCATGTATATCGCGTCATAATTTGCCTTCGTACCTTCCATGACGGTTTTGTACCGTCACAGCTCTGCCCTAGGCCCGCCCAGTCCGAACTAAGCCCAAGCTTTGGTGACAGAACAAGCCGTCATGGAACTGGATGACATGGCAACTTATGTGGCTTTGACGTGGCAGCCCAAGGCCCATCAGTTTTGGTTCTATAGATTTTCAACCAAATATCTCATTTTTACATTAAGCCAATTAGAAGTTTGTCACTTTTGGCCAATAGTTTTGTGTTTTTCCTTTTTACCCACATCAGGTGGAAATCAAAGGTATTTTCTATCTAATTTTCAAGCTTAGTATTCAATCAGGGCCATAAACCAAAAAGAATTTTCACATAGCAGCCAAAGCTTATTACAATCACATTACTCCTTAGATGACCCAACAAAAGATATTTACATAGTTTTATAATTTTCACATAGCAGCTGAAGCTTATTAGCATCACACTACTGTTTAGATTACCCAACAATTACATATTTACATAGATGGCTCACGGAGGATTTACAAACATCATTAGTACAACACTTTGCGTTTTCTTGTAACTGTTCTGAAACAGGAGCCTTGGATTTATGTGTACTTTATTCACTTGCAAAAACCTTATATACCGGTGACCTGCACTATACAATCACAAAAAAACGAAGTTAATCACCATGAGGACTAATTTATATAAGTGCAAAGAATTATTAGCTAGGCAAATATGGATGCTAGGGGCAAGGCGTAGATACAAACAATGGCTAAACTATTTTAAGAGGACTAAGATGACAAATCTTCGAGCAATACAGATACCTAATTTTGAAAGCACAAGCTGTTGTACTTCCGTTTACTTAAGTCGCAATGAAAGATCAAAACAACATGAGGAAAAACAAATGCAACATTGGAAGTTTGGCAATAGGAAGGTGCAGATCAATCTTTTGTATATGAATAGCTGCAAGGATGTTGGGCAGCAATAACACCATTGCCACTCGGAAGTGTGAAAAATTTATCATCAAACTCTAAATCTGGTTTATCAATGAATACAGCTCGGTATTCAGGTATTGATCAATCAATATCACAATAATACGTATGATGGCTACTTTCACCACATACACATAGAAATTTTACACATAATATAGAACAGAGAAGCAGTGTAATTGCAGGCCTAGTTAACAAACAATCTTACTCTTAGTCACTCGATCAAATGAGATAATAAACTACTTTAATATCAAAACTCTAAAGAGAACATGACGGCCATTTAATACCGTAACAGAAATCATGTCTCCAAAGCCTATTTTAACAGAACGGATATTGCAATATATAATTATATAAAGTGAACAAGTCGATATTGCAGTTAACATGCTTTGACTGCTCAGAATAGATCATTTTCAAGGACTAACAGAACGATATTGCGATATATAATCATATAAAGTGAACAAGTTGATATTGCAGTAACATGCTTTGACTGCTCACAATAGATTTGACAGAACAGATATTGCAATATATAATCATATAAAGCAAACAAGTCGATATTGCAATTAACATGCTTTGACTGCTCCACAATAGATCGTTTTCAAGGATCTGGAATATGACTAATTATTATACTTGATTGAGTAAAATTTCCACGGGAAGGACGATTTTGTGCGCCTACCTTGAGAGTTGCCGAAAGGAGCCATGCCCACCGCCAACAACCACGTGCAGAGGCGAAACAAATATACTCACTAGTTTGCAGAACTTCAACTATGTAAACAACTCTTCAAAATAAAGCAACAGTACTGTTTATTCATGTAAGTAAGATTGGCACCGGAATGAATCAATAAGGGTACAGACTTCACTGTATACATTGTCTTTTGAAGTATTTTATACCACAGCTTCATCACACAAGAATTCCTTGACTTCTCTCTAGAGTCAACACACTATGTTATCCACTACTGAAGTTGTACTATTTCAGCAAGCAAGCAGAGAATGTTTGAAGAAGCACATATATGTAGAAAAACACAAGAAAAACAGAGGCATACAGACGTCTTTGGGACTCTCCGCTGCTCTAGCTACAACTACCCATGCAAGACCACCATAGCTAAGTGCGGAGATTCATGCATTTCGGTTAACAGCAGAAGAGAGGATGCCTTTAATCAGGCAAATGTTGTATTTAGACATTCTTATCTCCTGTTCTGTGAGAACCTATACATAGATGACAGAAACTACATAGATCCAAGTGACTGAATTCTTTCACACAATAACAATTATTACTTGAAGACTGCATACTGGGTGGTATACGTTGCCTAATTCCAGCCCATATCAAGCCTGCCACCACAATTTGCTAAGAAACTACATGTACGACAGAGCCTGACAGTTGTGCTAGATGCACCAATTAACAATGTATACCATCAAAAGCATGTACCTATAAATAGTACTACATATATAATAGAGCTGCCCTGTGTGTCTTACTGTATTATTTAATACCGGACAAAGAGACGAGCGTGCACCTCAGGGCTTGACAATGGTGAAGGCCGCCACTGCAGTCACGCAGTAGCACTAGGCCACGACGTCGAGGAAGCCAACAGGAGAGGTAGGCCAGGCGCTGGTGACCAATGGCGACTAGGGTTCGCTGCTGCCTCCAGCGAGCCGTCGCAGTACACCGGCCACCGCACGGCCGCTCAGCTCCGACAAGGCCGACGTTGGGCTTGAGCTCTGTGCCGGATCTGCGCGTGCCCAAGTTGCAGCTGCCATTGCTCCTATGGTCGCCGTCGCCGTCGAACTCCCTAGATCAGAACCACAAGTGGGATGGGGGAGGGAGGGACGGGTTACCAATGGGAGTGGTACTGGAGGATCTACGGGAGAGTCTCGGTAAGAGGGAGGGCGCAGGTGGGGAGATGGAGGAAGGAGAGACCGCCGGAACGGTGGGGCTGCAGAGGAGGGGTAGTGGAGGGGATTGAGGAAGAGGGATAAGATTCTGGGGGCGGCGGCGGAGGTAGAAGAGATTGTGGAAGGGAGTGCGCTAGGGTTAGGTCGGTTTTATACATGAATGGTTTGGGTGGGCTCAAGTGGGTTGCGGGCGGGCTGCAGGGCTGTACTATACCGTCCATGACGGTTTTCGAAATTGTCACCAGAAATCTGTCATGAATTAACAGGTTTCTTGTAGTGGGGAGAGATGGGCTGGGCCTAGGTACTGTAGTACTTGAGCCCAGTCCAACAGTGACTTAAGTCTTTTTCTCTTTTCTATTCCAGTTTCAATTTAGCTTCTGTCTTGCATTTATTTCAGTTACTAAATGAATTTAGTTGACGTAGAATTTTGCACCTAAATCAAACACTGCATACCGATAACACACAAAAGTTTCTCGATTATTTGCGATTGCATAAGTATTTGTTTATTTTTGAAAGGCCACTCGAATTGTTGCTGGGGTCAAATCAAAAATCCCAATTAATTTGGATCCACTTGGAAAATTACTAGGAGGTTATTTAGAATATTAACAACATTTCTTATGCACTATTTATTGAAATAATTTTTTAAATTTGCATTTGTGGATTGGATTAGTTCTTAGTTGCGATTAAATGATGACAAACATGATGACTTGGCAAGGTTAATTAGCATAAGTAGGGTTTAGTAATATGGGGATGTCACACCTGCATTAGGTGCACAAGCATTGATCTTAACGATATTCTCAGTTCCTTCCCATCCATGCACTCCCAGTTCTCATTGTGGTACCTCAGCTTCCCTTTCTTGAGTCATCATTTGCAAAGCTTTGACTTCTAACACCTTCTTGACAAGATCGCCAACAAAGTTTCGTGGGGACATGGGAAGTTAATAATGTTGGTAGGTAGATAAACGTGGATAAAATCGGCCATCACTTCGCAAGGCATAAAAAACCTCAGGTCTCTTGTGCCTCCCAAGGGCATCACGAAATCAATATAGAAGCTTCATCGCGCCTTCCTGTGGGGCGGATCGAATAAGGCATCAGGTGGAAAGTGCAAAACCAAATGGGGCCTCGTGTGCACTAAGGCGGTTAGAGGATTTGGCATTCTTGATATGGACAAATCTACAAGGGCACTCGTTCTGAGATGGCCATGGCTTGGCTTGGGTCACCCTTACGATGAGGATATATGGAGCTTTTCTATGACTACACCACAATCACTATTGGATATGGGAAAACAATGGCTTTTTGGGACTTGCCTTGGCTTGGAGGACGCAAACTGGAAGGCATTGCACCATCCATTTTTGCAATATCTAAGTGGAAAAGACTCTTTGCCCGACAAGTATTGGAGAAGGGTGGTTGCATTGGAAACATCAATACAATTTTGGGCGTCTCGATTCAATACCTCGTTGAGTTTTTTGAGTTATGGGTGACCCTCTAGGAGGTAAACCTCAAGTTCGAGGTTGAGTATGAAATTGTTTGGAAGTTAATCGCGTCAAGGGAATACTCGGCTTACTCCACCCTATTTGCCGCTTTGACCGACTCCCAAAATAGGTTGATGGTATCACTACAAAAAAAAGACACATCCGTGACATTTTGGGCCGAACGATTTTTTTTCCTGTCATACTTATGACACTTCTATGACGATAATTGTGACAAAACCCGGTATCATCATAGATGTGGTGGGCTCCTACTTCTATGACAAAAAATCAAGACAGAAAATGGGTTTTTCATCCTGGGCGGGCCGGAGACGCAGCTGCATGACATTGTTTGGGCCGTTCATGACGGAAAAAACCATGGTAGAAGTGAGGGCGAGGAAAATTTCGGCGAGTTCCCAGTTACGGTGGGTGGTCGGGGGCCGAGCGATGCGCGTTTTTCTCGTACACGTACACTTGTGGGTGTGAGGTGTTGGGCTCTAACTGAACCTGAGTGAGGCGTTGGGCTCTAACTGAACCCGAGTGATTGCACTGCAGGCTACGCGTTACTGAACCCGAGCGATCGATCGATGGCAGTTAACTGAACCCGATCGAGCGATTCCTTCGCTACTGCTGTTAACTTAAGCCGATCGATGCTGCCTCTGGATGAAGAGTGAGCGTTGCGGGGGGGGGGGGGGGGGGGGGTTTGGATGAACAATGAGCGGTGGGGGTGGATTAACAGGATCCCGTGGCGTTGCCTCTGGATGAATGATACGTCTCCGTCGTATCTACTTTTCCAAACACTTTTGCCCTTGTTTTGGACTCTAACTTGTATGATTTGAATGGAACTAACCCGTACTGGCACTGTTTTCAGCAGAATTGCCATGATGTTGTTTTATGTGCAGAAAATAAAAGTTCTCGGAATGACCTGAAACTCCATGGAACATCTTAGAAAAAACAATAAAAAATCCTCGCCAAGATGAAGACCAGGGGGCCCACACCCTGTTCACGAGGGTGGGGGCGCCCCCCCTAGGGCGCGTCCCCCTACCTTGTGGGCCCCCTGGTGGCCCTCCGACGCCAACTCCAACTCTATTTATTGGCTTTCAGGGAGAAAAAATAAGAGAGAAGAAATCAACGCGTTTTACGATACGGAGCCGCCGCCAAGCCCTAATCTCTCTCGGGAGGGTTGATCCGGAGTCCGTTCGAGGCTCCAGAGAGGGGGATTCGTCGCTGTCGTCATCATCAACCATCCTCCATCACCAATTTCATGATGCTCACCGTGCGTGAGTAATTCCATCGTAGTCTTGCTGGACGGTGATGGGTTGGATGAGATTTATCATGTAATCGAGTTAGCTTTGTTAGGGTTTGATCCCTAGTATCCACTATGTTCTGAGATTGATGTTGCTATGACTTTGCTATGCTTGAGGCTTGTCACTAGGGCCCGAGTGCCATGATTTCAGATCTGAACCTATTATGTTTTCATGAATATATGTGTGTTCTTGATCCTATCTTGCAAGTCTATAGTCACCTACTATGTGTTATGATCCGGCAACCCCGAAGTGACAATAATCGGAAGCACTCCCGGTGATGACCATAGTTTGAGGAGTTCATGTATTCACTATGTGCTAATGCTTTGTTCCGGTTCTCTATTAAAAGGAGGCCTTAATATCCCTTAGTTTCAAATAGGACCCCGCTGCCACGGGAGGGTAGGACAAAATATGTCATGCAAGTTCTTTTCCATAAGCACGTATGACTATATACGGAATACATGCCTATATTACATTGATGAATTGGAGCTAGTTCTGTGTCACCCTATGTTATGGCTGTTACATGACGAACCACATCCGGCATAATTATCCATCACCAATCCGATGCCTATGAGTTTTCCATATACTGGTTCTCGCTTATTTACTTTCCATTGCTACTGTTACAATCACTACAAAATACCAAAAACATTACTTTTGCTGTCTTTACTTTTGTTACCATTACCACCACTATCATATTACTTTGCTACTAAACACTTTGCTGCAGATACTAAGTTTCCAGGTGTGGTTGAATTGACAACTCAGCTGCTAATACTTGAGAATATTCTTTGGCTCCCCTTGTGTCGAATCAATAAATTTGGGTTGAATACTCTACCCTCGAAAACTGTTGCGATCCCCTATACTTGTGGGTTATCAAGACCTTTTTCTAGCACCATTGCCGGGGAGCATAGCTCTATTCTTTGAGTCACTTGGGATTTATATCTGCTGGACACTATGAGGAACTTGAAAGACGGTCGAACTACTATTTTGCCCTCAACTACGAGGGGAGGTAAGGAACTACCATCTAGCTCTGCACTAGATTCTCCTTCTGTTATAAGTAAGCTTGCGACACCTAAACCTGCTACTGCTATGAATTCTGATATGTCGCCTATTATTGATGATGCCACTTGTGCTATGCATGATACTTATGATGAAACTACTTCTATGCTTGATAATACCGTGCCCCTTGGTAAATTTCTCGATGAGCAAATTGCTAGGTCTAGAGAAAGAGAAATTATTGAATCTAAATACGATGATGAGAGTGATGATGAGAATATGCCTGCTATTCCTGAGGGTTATCTTTTTGATGCAGAATCTTATGCAGCTATTTTTGCTTGCCAGGATAGATACGAACTTAAGAGGTTGCTAGTTAAATGGAGTAATGAATCTCTTAGAGATAGAATGAGACCCGACCCTGCTTTTGCTACTTCACCTATTTGTGTTCCCGATAAGGATTATTATGAATTTTTTGTTGATCCAGATATAATTACCTTGGTTGAATCCGATCCTTTCTATGGCTATGAATCTGACACTGTTGTGGCACATCTTACTAAGTTAAATGATATAGCCGCCCTGTTTACTAATGATGAGAGATCGCGCTACCTTTATTTACTCAAAATATTTCCATTCTCATTAAAGGGTGATGCTAAGATATGGTTTAATTCTCTTGATCCTGGTTGTGTGCGTAGTCCCCAGGATATGATTTATTACTTCTCTGCTAAATATTTCCCTGCTCATAAGAAACAAGCTGCTTTGAGGGAAATATACAACTTCGTGCAAATTGAAGAAGAGAGTCTCCCACAAGCGTGGGGGAGGCTTCTCAAGTTACTCAATGCTTTGCCTGATCATCCTCTTAAGAAACCTGAAATACTTGATATCTTTTATAACGGACTAACCGATGCTTCCAGAGATTACCTGGATAGTTGTGCTGGTTCTCTTTTCAGGGAAAGAACACCGGATGAAGCTGAAATTCTATTGAATAATATGTTGACAAATGAAAATAATTGGGCACCTCCTGAGCCAGCTCCTGAGCCAATTACTGAGCCTATTCCTAAACCAACTCCGAAGAAGAGAGGTGTTCTATTTCTCAGTCCCGAAGATATGCAAGAGGCAAAGAAATCTATGAAAGAAAAAGGTATTAAAGCTTAAGATGTTAAGAATTTACCTCCTATTGAAGAAATACATGGTCTTAATTTACCGCCTGTTGAAGAAGTATATGATCTCAATTCCTTATTCACTGAAGAACCTCCTGATCCCGATATCCCGACACAGGTAGTAAAGGTAAATTCTCTCTATAGATATGATAAAGCTGAAGTCCCTCCTACTAAAATTGCTAGTCAGTGCTTGGATGAGTTTGATGACTTTATGTTTAAGCAAGATGACTTTAATGCTTATTTTGGTAGACAATTAAAACAAGATGCTTATATGATTAAACACTTGGGTGATTATATGGCTGATATTAGAGTTGAACTTAAACTTGTTAGCAAACATGCTTCTATGGTTACCACTCAAGTAGAACAAGTACTTAAAGCTCAGAAAGAAGTGCTTGATGAAATGAATAGTAAGAAAAATGATTATGCTATTAGAGTGGCTACTAGAATTGGTAGAATGACTCAGGAACCTTTGTATCCTGAAGGCCACCCTAAGAGAATCGAGCAAGATTCTCAGAGAAATAACTTCGATGTACCTAGTTCTTCTAAAAGGAAGAAAAAGAAAAATGATAGGACTTTGCAAACTTCCAGTGAACCTATTGCTGAACCACCTGAGAATCCAAATGATATTTCCATGTCTGATGCTGAAACACAATCTGGTAATGAACATGAACCTAGTGAAAATGTTAATGATAATGTTCATGATGATGCTCAACCTAGTAATGATAATGATGTAGAAGTTGAACCTGCTTCTTGATCTTGATAACCCACAATCAAGGAATCAACGTTATGATAAAAGAGACTTCGTTGCTAGAAAACATGGTAAAGAAAGGGAACCATGGGTTCAGAAACCCATGCCTTTTCCTCCCAAACCATCCAAGAAAAAGGATGATGAGGATTTTGAGCGCTTTGCTGAAATGATTAGACCCATCTTTTTGTGTATGCGATTAACTGATGTGCTCAAAACAAATCCTTATGCTAAGTATATGAAGGATATCATTACTAATAAAAGAAAGATACCGGAAGCTTAAATTTCCACCATGCTTGCTAACTATACTTTTGAGGGTGGAATACCAAAGAAACTTGGAGATCCCGGAGTACCTACTATACCATGCTCCATTAAGAGAAATTATGTTAAAACTGCTTTATGTGATCTTGGAGCCGGTGTTAGTGTTATGCCTCTCTCTTTATATCGTAGACTTGACTTGAATAAGTTGGCACCTACTGAAATATCTTTGCAAATGGCTGATAAATCAACTGCTATACCTGTTGGTATTTGTGAGGATGTGCCTGTTGTAGTCGCGAATGTTACTATTTTAACGGACTTTGTTAGTCTTGATATTCCCGAGGATGATAGTATGTCTATTATTCTTGGAAGACCTTTCCTTAATACTGCAGGGGCTGTTATTGATTGCAACAAAGGCAATGTCACTTTTCATGTTAATGGCAATGAGCACACGGTACACTTTTCGAGGAAACAACCTCAAGTTTATAGTATCAACTCTATTGGAAAAATTCCATCGATTATATTTGGAGGTTTTGAATTTCCTCTCCCTACTGTCAAGAAAAAGTATGATATTCTTATTGTTGGGGATTTTCATATCCTCGTTGAGGTAACTTAGTGCTATTCGAAATTTCTCCGGTTCCATGATTATCGGAATGAGTTTGTTAACAAGACTTGATCAACCTTGTTAGTGGATTCTTTTTTATGAGCATGGGATGGATGAAACTAGAAGCACAACCTTCTGTACCATTTTTATATTTTCTGTTATTTAGTAGAAATAAAGTAAAATAGTATTTTTTCTGTCTGTCTCCTGATTTATCCGTGCAATATAAAAATATCCTGAAAATAAAAGTCCTCAGAATGCCATGCCAATTTAATATGATTGTTTCGGGAATATTTGAGGATTTACTGTGCAAAAATTACCGCGAGGGGAGCTCCCACCTGGCCACGAGGGTGGAGGGCGCGCCCCCTGCCTCGTGGGCCCATGGTGGCCCTCCTCCACTTATCCTTGCACCCATCTTCTTCCTCTGTCTCACACAAACACGAAAAACCAACTCAAGCACGAGTTCCAGCCCCCGTTGCTGTGATTTTTGATCTCTTTGCTCAAAGCACCTCTCGCAAAACTGCTTGGGGAGATTGTTCCTTGGTATGTGACTCCTCCATTGGTCCAATTAGTTTTTTGTTCTAGTGCTTTAATCATTGCAAATTTATGCTGCATAGGTGACCATGTTCTTGAGCTTGCATGTCAAATTTATATGGTTCCAAGTAGTTTTAATGCTTGATATAGACTCTAGGCACTTGTAGGAGTTGTTGCTATCAATTTTATTGAAGTTGGTTCACTTTTATTTGAAGTTACTAAAAATTTCAGAAATTTTTCAGAGGAAACAATATGTTTAGGAGGATGTTCCAAGGTGGTCCTTCAAGGAAGCAAGGTCCCAGGCTTGCAATGCGTGATGCTGACGAGGAGCCACCAAGAGACACTCCTATGAGGCCCTGTGAATGGCCTTCGGAAAATTTTATGAATCAAGTGGGAAACAAAGAAGAATTTAGCGCATATTTGCGTAACGCCGGTCTTGAGGACTTTGAAGCTGACAAATGCCCCCAGTATCATGATCTCACAAGTTCATTTGTGAGGAGGTTTGAGTTTTCATCTTTGCGTAATTCTCCTTCAGTCATGTTTGACCTTTATGACAAATCTTATACCATGGACTTAGAGTATTTCACTTCTGCTTGCAAAATTCCATCATGGGGTAGTGTCAGGGATCCCCCTAAATCTGAATATAGAGACTTTCTTGCTAGAATAACTGTGGGGGAATCTAGAGATACAACACAAGCCACTATAGGGAGCATTCACTTTCCTGCTATACATTATTTTGCTCTCATTATAGGTAGATGCATTAATGCTAAGGATGAAGCATGTCACATGTGTGCCCCTGACCTCAGCATTCCCAGAAGTGCTGTGTTGGGAGACCAATCTTATCATATGGGAGCCATCGTAGCTCGTAGGTTGCATCATAACAGACATAACGGAGATTTCTTTGGAGGAATTTATGCAACCCGCTTAGCTAATTTTCTTGAGATAGACATTCGTGAGGGTGATATGGAGTTACCCCCTACCTATTTAGATTTTGATTCTATGGCTTCCCACCAGTTTGTTGAGAGGACCGAACCACCTCTCCAGTATCGACTAATCTTTAACAAAGGACATGTAGTCCATATTACTCTTCCTGCTCCTACCTTCTTTGATTCTCAGACAAAAGGAAGATATATTATTACTAGAGAGGAGGCAGATGAGTACGAGAGGAGAGCGGAGGCTGCTCGACGCCACGCTACAGCTCAGGCGGCGATAGCCGTTGCATCGCAGTACGAACCCAGCTTCACCTACGAGTATCCGCCATGCTATCCCTGGCAATAGACCAACTTAGGCCAAAAGCCTAAGCTTGGGGGAGTACATATTTCCCACCGACATTACATTCATGTTCACACACACTCATTGCTAGATGTCGGTGCTCATACTCTTTCACTGTAATATCCATGCTAGTTTATTTTCTTTTTCCTGCCTTCTTCTTGTGTGTTTGATAAACCTTAAGAAAAACAAAAAAAATTAGTAGTAGTTTATCTCTTTGCTGTAGTAATTAAAAGGAAAACCCAAAAACATTTCCCGTTCTTCTTTTGCTTGTTGGGAGCTTTCCCGTGTAAATAGTTTTTATTTCTTTTCTTTTCTTTCTTTTGGGGGTCGAGAAGACCATATTGAAAATGCTTAGTGGCTCATATATGCATGATTGTTGATTTAACCAAGAGCCCATATTGCCTTGTCTTCTCCTGTTTATTGAATGCTCGCAGATTCCAGCTTAGTCCAATGCACGTGCACTCTTATTATTATACACATCGTTCGGTCGTGCAAGTGAAAGGCAATAATGATGATATATGATGGACTTATTGGGATGAGAAAAGGTGGTATGAACTCGACCTCTCTTGTTTTTGTAAATATGATGATTCATCATTCCTGAGTCAGCTATTATGAAGTAAATATATTTGCAATGACATTTAGAGATAGTTGCTTGTGCCATGCTTGATTAGCTATGAGTTATAATGGTTTACCTTGCGTGCCAACATGCTATTAGAATGATTTTGATGTGGTATGATGGGATGGTATCCTCCTTTAAATGAATTGAGTGACTAGACTTGGCACATGTTCACGCATGTAGTTGAATCAAATCAACATAGCCTTCATGATATTTTTGTTCATGGTAGATTATATCCTACTCATGCTTGTATTCGGTGTAAATTAATTTTAATGCATGTTTACGACTGTTGTCGCTCTCCTAGTTGGTCGCTTCCCAGTCTTTTGCTAGCCTTCACCTGTACTAAGTGGGAATACTGCTTGTGCATCCAAACTCCTTAGACCCCAAAGTTGTTCCATATGAGTCCACTATACCTACCTATATGCGGTATTCACCTGCCGTTCCAAGTAAATTTGTATGTGCCAAACTCCAAACCTTCAAATGAATTTCTGTTTTGTATGCTCGAGCTGCTCATGTTTCAACTAGGGCTGCCCTTATCTTCCATGTTAGGCGGTTATTCTCAAGAGGAGTGGACTCCGCTCCTCATTCACGAGAAAATGGCTGGTCGCCGGGAGGCCCAGTCTCATGATTTATGCAAACTAAATCAAAATAACTGTAAACAAAACTCCCCCTGGGACCCATTGAATGTTGGAGGCACTCGTTGTTTCGAGCAAGCCATGGATTGATGCTTGTGGAGGAGGGGGAGTATAAACTTTACCATTCTGTTTGGGAACCGCCTATAATTTGTTTAGCATGGAAGATATCGTCATCTCATAGTTGTTGCGTTGACAGCAAAAGTATGCCGCTCAAAATGTTATTCAATCTCTATTTCAAAATCGAGCTCTAACACCTCTACAAATCCCTGCTCCCCTCTGCGAAGGGCCTATCTATTTACTTTTACGTTGAGTCATCATCCTTCTTATTAAAAAGCACCCGCTGGGGAGTGCACTGTCGTTTGCATTCATTATAATTGGTTTATATTGGGTATGACTTGACTGGGTCTCTTTTACCATGATTTACAATGTTTAGTTAGTCCTTGATCTTTAAAGGTGCTCTGCATTTATGTTTTGCGGTCTCAGAAAGGGCTAGCGAGATACCATTTTGTTATATCATGTTATGATTATTTTGAGAAAGTGTTGTCATCCGAGTTTTATTATTATGGCTCGCTAGCTGATTATGTTATTGATATGAGTAATTGTGAGACCTTTGTGTTATTGTTAGTATGGTTAGTTCATAATATTTTCTGAAACTTGAATGCTGGCTTTTCATGTTACAACAACAAGAGCAAACAGAGTTTGTAAAAGTTTTTCTTTTTCTCTTTCAGTTTGTCAACTGAATTGCTTGAGGACAAGCAAGGGTTTAAGCTTGGGGGAGTTGATACGTCTCCGTCGTATCTACTTTTCCAAACACTTTTGCCCTTGTTTTGGACTCTGAACTTGTATGATTTGAATGGAACTAACCCGGACTGACGCTGTTTTCAGCAGAATTGCCATTATGTTGTTTTATGTGCAGAAAATAAAAGTTCTCGGAATGACCTGAAAATCCATGGAACATCTTAGAAAAAACAATAAAACATCCTCGCCAAAGATGAAGACCAGGGAGCCCACACCCTGTTCACGAGGGTGGGGGGCGCCCCCCCTAGGGCGCGCCCCCCTACCTCGTGGGCCCCCTGGTGGCCCTCCGATGCCAACTCCAACTCTATTTATTGGCTTTCGGGGAGAAAAAAATAAGAGAAAAGAAATCATCGCATTTTACGATACGGAGCCGCCGCCAAGCCCTAATGTCTCTCGGGAGGGCTGATCTGGAGTCCGTTCGGGGCTCCGAAGAGGGGGATTCGTCGCCGTCGTCATCATCAACCATCCTCCATCACCAATTTCATGATGCTCACCGCCGTGCGTGAGTAATTCCATCGTAGGCTTGCTGGACGGTGATGGGTTGGATGAGATTTATCATGTAATCGAGTTAGCTTTGTTAGGGTTTGATCCCTAGTATCCACTATGTTCTGAGATTGATGTTGCTATGACTTTGCTATGCTTAATGCTTGTCACTAGGGCCCGAGTGCCATGATTTCAGATCTGAACCTATTATGTTTTCATGAATATATGTGTGTTCTTGATCCTATCTTGCAAGTCTATAGTCACCTACTATGTGTTATGATCCGGCAACCCCGAAGTGACAATAATCGGAAGCACTCCCGGTGATGACCATAGTTTGAGGAGTTCATGTATTCACTATGTGCTAATGCTTTGTTTCGGTTCTCTATTAAAAGGAGGCCTTAATATCCCTTAGTTTCAAATAGGACCCCGCTGCCACGGGAGGGTAGGACAAAAGATGTCATGCAAGTTCTTTTCCATAAGCACGTATGACTATATACAGAATACATGCCTACATTACATTGATGAATTGGAGCTAGTTCTGTGTCACCCTATGTTATGACTGTTACATGACGAACCGCATCCGGCATAATTATCTATCACCAATCCGGTGCCTACAAGTTTTCCATATACTGTTTCTCGCTTATTTACTTTTCCGTTGCTACTGTTACAATCACTACAAAATACCAAAAACATTACTTTTGCTGTCTTTACTTTTGTTACCGTTACCACCACTGTCATATTACTTTGCTACTAAACACTTTGCTGCAGATACTAAGTTTCCAGGTGTGGTTGAATTGACAACTCAACTGCTAATACTTGAGAATATTCTTTGGCTCCCCTTGTGTCGAATCAATAAATTTGGGTTGAATACTCTACCCTTGAAAACTGTTGCGATCCCCTATACTTGTGGGTTATCAATGAACAGGACCCCAATCGATCGAGCCGGTTGGGGCTGGATGAACAGGACCCCGTGGAGGGCTGGATGAACAGGACGACCCCGTGGAGGGCTGGATGAACAGTAGATGGTGGAGGGGTGGATGAACAGTAGCCCGTGGAGGGGTGGTTGAACAGGAGCCCGTGGAGAGGGGTGGTTGAACAATAGTGGTGGAGTAGCGCACGGTGGAGGCTGGATGAACAGGAGCCCGTGGATGAACAGTTGCAGGTGGAGGCTGGAGGAGGTCGACGAAGGATGAACAGTAGCCCCGTGGAGGCTGGAGGAGGTCGACGGTGGAGATGAACAATATCCCGTGGAGTCCCGTTTTGCGGTACGCCACTC
This sequence comes from Triticum aestivum, assembly GCF_018294505.1. NCBI lineage: Eukaryota > Viridiplantae > Streptophyta > Magnoliopsida > Poales > Poaceae > Triticum > Triticum aestivum. Next base: position 481,059,623 of record NC_057795.1, read on the forward strand.
CCCTCCCGATGAAGAGGACCACCGTTTCAGCCGTAGCGCTCCAACACAAGTCCGTTTCGTCCGTTTTGCGGTACGCCACATCCCTCCCGATGAACAAGACCCCGTTTTGACCGTAGGAGGTCCAACACAAGTCCGTTTCCTCCGTTTTGCGGTACGCCAGACCCCTCCTGATGAACAGGATCCTGTTTCGAACGTGGCCGGTCGAACACAAGGCCGTTTCCTCCGTTCTGCGGTATGCCAGGCCTTGTTTCCATCGCCTGTTTCGTCCAAGCCGGTTGGCTCCCACGCGTTCTGTTGCCTCCCGATGAACACAAGGCATTCCGTTGCCTCCCGATGAACACGACGCATTCCGTTGCCTCAACATGAACACGACGCCGACACAGTTTCTCATTTTCGACCCAGCCATGTACACGAGCCCTGGCCGTACATATGCGCGAGTAGGCGTTCGAGACCCCGCCCGTATGTACATGCGTGGCCGTAATTACTTTCTTGCACCTTGGCCGTTGTACGTACGTGTACATGCTACGTGCGCGCCTCTACTATGACACATGCATGCCTCTACTAAGACACGTGCGCGCCTCTACATCGACTAGTATGTACATACACATTCGCGACTAGAATGACAACGCTACATACGCTTCGACTAGGTGGGTCCCGACTGTCAGGCACTTCCTTGCGTGCAAAGATGTAGATGGTGGGTCCCAGCAGTCAGGGGGGCGAATCTTTTTTTTGCCTGGATGCACTTCATTATGTGCGAAGATGTAGCTGGTGGGTCCCAGCAGTCAGGGGGCGAATCATTTTTTTCGGACGCACTTCCTTGCGTGCGAAGATGTAGCTGGTGGGTCCCAGCAGTCAGGGGGAGAATCATATTTTTGCGAAATATGGTGGCCCGTCCAGTGGGTCCTCGCTGTCAGGTGGAGGAATAATTATTTTGCGTGTAATAAGGAGGCACTTCCTTGCAGCTGCCGTGGACCTAGTTATCAGCCTCTCAACGTACAGTACTCTTCCGATGGAAGTCAGTCATTGACCACATTGACCACGCCGCGCCGAGAGCACCACGGCGGTGGACGACGGCGAGGCCTAGGAAGGGGACGACACAGAGCTGGGGAAGACGCAGCAGTGGATGCCCACACGAAGAGGAGTATGAGGGTTCACTGGTTCGGCTGCGGTGTGAGGGTGCCGTCGCCGCAAAATAACAGGGGGTGTGGGTGAGTAGAGGGATGGCCTGGCCAGCGGTGGGAGTAGTAGGGGGCGGTGAGGCCTCCGCGGCATGATAGCCGGCCATGGGAGGCAGGAGCATGCTGCATGACCGGTGCTGCTTTGGGCGGCTAGAGCACGAAGACCAGAGGTTGAAGAAGCACTACAGTCGTTGGATGGACATCGTACAGTCACTGGAGCTAGAATCGTTCATATTGACTAAGTTGATAAAGCCCTTCGTCCTCGTCAACTTAGTAGGCCCACAAGTCAGCCTCCCACTAAGGTGAGTCCCAGCTAGCAGGGGGAGTATTCATTTTTTGGTGCGTAATAAGGAGGCATTTCCGGTGGGTCCGAGCTGACAGCGGGGGGAATGTTTTTTTGTGAAATATAGAGGCCCTTCCGGTGGGTCCCAGCTATCAGGTGGAGGAATCATTATTTTGCGCGTAATAAGGAGGCATTTCCCTGTGTGGGCCCCTACTGTCAGCCTCTTCCGATGGCTGTTGTTTGTTGACCATGTTGACCTCGCCGCGTCGAGCGCACAAACGCGATGGACGAGGGAGAGGCCCAGGAAGAGAACCACCCGGAGCCGGCGAAGCCACCGCAGCAGATGCCCATGCTGAGGAGAGTACGAGCGATGACTGGTCGGCTGCGCAGTGAGGCTGACGTCGCCGGAAAATAACAGGATGTGTGGCTGGTTACAAGGATGGCCTGGTGGCAGCACAGCCAGCCATGGGAGGAGGGAGCAGGCAGTCCCGCCGGCACTGGTTTGGGTGGCGGGAGCAGGAAGATTAGAGATTTAAGAAGCGCGGCGGCTGTTGGATGGACATCCAACAGTCACCTGTGTGTTGACTAAGTTGACAAAGCCTTGCGTACACGTCAAATTTTTTTTTAGGATAGCGTCATCGTCAACCTAGTAGGCCCAGAAGTCAGCCTCCAAATCTGTGGAAAATAGCATACAGCCCATTAGCCATTATTTTCAATAATTTACAGCCCATTTGCTAATTCTTAAGGATATTTGAAGCCCATATTCTTTTTATTAGCATTACAGACCTTATATTCTGGGCACTGCTAAAACATTCAATGAAATTTTGCATATTTCGGTGGGGTCCGAACTCTTTTAATCACGAAATTTTGAGTCACATTAAAAATAATTTTCAACAAATTATATCAAAATAAAATTCAAAAAACAATTCTCCGCAAAAAAATGAATGAAATTTAGAATCTTAACTAGCAAGATGCTCGTTCGTTGCACGGAACATGAAGATGCATTTGTATGAGTAGTTTATCTTGTGGGCAAAAAGATGATATTTTAATGTAATTGCCAGTTGGCTTTGGTTTTTATAAGAGTAGAGAGTGGAGAAATCCTGAATTTTTTTGATATTTTAATGCAATTGCCAGTTGACTTTGGTTTAAAAATTTACAGCCCATTTCTTACAACTTATAGCCCATTTTCTGGGGAAGCCCATTTCTTACTACTTACATCCCTCCTCGTCTTGAAAGATTTGCAGCCCAGCATGGCTGAGAAAAGCAAGTAGGCCTCGGTTTTGGTATTCTCCAAAAAAAGAACTGGGCTAGCCAATTTCAGAAAGAAAAAATATATCAACTGGGCTCATCATGTGCTTAATAAAAGCGTAAGCGTGGGCTAGACGGGCCCCAGCCCCCGCACATCGCGCAGTTGAGCTCCGTCTCTGAAACTAAAAAACAACTGGGCGAGCTACTAGGTCCCTGGTGTTATCCGCTCGTTGTGTAATTTTCTCGATTATTGACTACATTGACAATGCCATGGGACCTAGTTGTCAAACAATTAGTAGGAATTATTTTTTTGGCTTGTAATAACGAGGCACCTACTTGCGAAATGCAATGACCCTGGTGGGTCCCTACTGTCAGCCTGTCCACGTACAGTCATCTCCTAATTACTCTTGGTTGTTGACCATGTTGGCAATGCCAGACGGCAGTGAGCACAGTGAGCGAACCAAGGCGGAGAACTACAGCGAGGGCTCGGACGGGAACAAACAGCAGCCGTGGAAGATGCGGCAGTGCAGTGGCAGGTGGAGGGGAGTACGAGGGCAAAACCATGCAACTCAAGCATACAAATGGTACAAAAAGCCCAAGGATTAATTGTTCATCAAACTTTTAGACAAAACCCAGATTGAACATGACAGTAACATCTAACCCAACCACTCTTTTTTGCAGTCACAAACAAATGGATCGGTCTGATCCATAAAATCAACATCCTGTGCAAAAAAAATTAGTTCAAGATGACTACAACTTGTTGTAAATAGAAGCCGAGCACATTTATAAGCCCATTTGTCCACCTGAAACTTCTTTTTTTGCTGTTCAACATGTCCGTCCGTGAGAAATCTCTTGCGGTAAAAATTAAGCCTCATAAACAATAGTAACCTTGCATTCAACAGGAAGAATGTGACAAAGCTTCCGTTTGCCTGGTTGGATGCATATCGTTCCATCGTTATTGTCCTCAAACCAATGTCATGAGAACTGAGAAAATCCTTGTGCTTATTACGCCACCGATTGGTTATACGTTTTTCTCCATGTGGTTCTGCCTAAGTAGACATGAAGATTGAAAACAGTTAAAGTCTGAAAAAAGAGTATGTCGAAAGAACAACAGTTGAACAGTTAATTCTAGTACAATATATACGTGCTTTCAATGTGCATGAAATCATCACCTCTATGTATAAATTCTCCAGAGATCGAAAGCATCACAGCAAGCCAATAATTATGTCCAGATCAAAACTATACATTCTGATATATATGATCTTGACAGAATCCAGCAGCATTGATAGGCTATCAATGGACGAATTCTTCATTGAGCATATAACATAATATTAGTACCCAAAGTGTACTCCAAGATGATATAAGACTTATGCGCACAAATGAAAAATGCAGCATATGATTACAAATGTGTAGATGATAATATACGGTACCTGAAAAAGTGAGGAGACAAACAGCAACTCCTTGTGATTGTTAAACGGGTCACAAATTACACCCAAGGTCTCCAGTTTGGGCGCAGAGACAACAATTATTTGTGAAGGTGTATAACAATTATCAACGAGCAACCTTTCAAGTGAAGGGGCATCTTCGATGATGAGCTGATGTCCTTCAAAACAAATTCCAATGCTTTTAAGGTGAGGCGACTTTATTTGGAGACAACTGATACGGATTTCTATTCCCAAAACAATCATCAAGCGCTCCAGGGCAGGGCAACTAGAGTGGATGATGTTGTGCAGTGAGGCCTCCAACAGATAAACCACCACAAGCGAAAGTTTTTTTAGTAGTGGGAGTTGAAGCATTTGTACCAGATCGTCTGGTAGATGGCACCGGGCGAAGGTTGCAGTGTGGAGAGAGGAGGAAAACCGTGAGATGGATGTCGGTGTACTAGAATAGGGGTACCCTAGTACCCCGAACTTGTGCACGGGCAGTTGTAGCACCCCGCGGTAAGGCTTGCCGGGCAAACGCCAAGATCCTCCGTGGTTCCCTTGGAGCCATTCAAGAACAAAGTATTTAAGCTCAGGAGACAAGGCCTCGGCAAGAGGAGCTAGCTGGGAAGGCCAACCAAGGCACTCCAAGGAACTTGCCGCGACGCGCCACGCGCTCCGGCAAGGCAACAAGGCCCCGGCAAGAGGAGCTTGCCAGGAAGACCAACCAAGGTACCTCGAGGCCCGGTGAGCGACAAGCTTCCGGACCCGACAAGATAACAGCAGCGGCAAGGCGCTTGCCGCGGCAGGCGGCCACTCTATGCCCACGCTCCAGCGCATCCACCAATGTGTCGCTCTGGGGGCCTCTCCAGGCGCGCGTGGCGGGAGGCTGTGCAGCCAGCGGTGCGCAGTGGCATGCGAAGGTGACAAGATCGCCATCGTGGCGAACGGTGGCGCCCCTAACGGTCCTTTTCTGCACTGTTTGGGTGACTCAGACGGGCATTTAATGCCCTTGTCCCCTACCGTCAGGGTTAGGTAGGGTGCACTGTACAAGTAACTGTACCAACCACCTCGCCTTTTACATTTGTACCCTTCTCTGTGTTGCCACCTGTCAGTGACCCCTTTAGTGTATAAAAGGAGGCCCATGCGCAACGTAGAGAGGGTTCGAGGGTTCGGAGGGTTCGAGGGTTCGAGGTTCGACTGGTTCGGAACCTAGAAAAACACTACGCTCGCTCTCTGGAGCAAGAACACAAGATAATCAAACAAGCAGCAGTAGGAGTGTTATCTCTCCGGAGAGCTCCGAAGCTGGGTAAACTGCTCGTGTGCTTCGCCTCGATCTGCTCTTCGTGCGATCTCCACCCCCCGCCGAACCGAAAGGGGCTCAGTCCGCCGACCCCATAGGTGTTCGTGGATCAGTTTCCCCCGACATCTTTGGCACGCCAGGTAGGGGGGCGTCGAGATTGTGTGAACCTGATCCGGCGTTCACACGATCTAGATCTTCATTCCCTTCATCAACATGCCACCGAAGAAGAAGACTTCGGCGGCAGCCTCTCCGTCCACGTCACTTCTGCCACCGTTGGAGCAAACGGGTGGTGGAATGGACGCCGGCGGAAGAATGGACGTCGACGAGGAAGCTTATGATGCTGCCAGGTCCAAGGACAAGGCTGCACAAACCTCGGTGACTGTACATGTTCCGCGCCACTCTCAGGAGGCGCAAGACCAACAGCGTCATGGCACTTGCAGTGCCATACGCATGATAGGCCAAGACCAAGCTGGTGGATCTCGGGGCGCTCAAGACCAACATGGACGCCAGCGTGCTAGCACGAGCGGGGCACGGTCGCATGGACGGGATACTGCTCCTTCTAACATAGTTAGAAGTCCGAGCACGTCCCGCTCCTTGCGCCGTCCGCCACTGCCACCCACCACTCCAGCAGAAGCTCTGGCGCGAGCTCAACTGCTCCTAGATTACCCTCCGACGTCGGACAAGATCGACGAATGGAGGGCCACCATTTAGAGTCTCATCGGCTACGCCAACGGCGACACTCCATGGCGGCCGAGCGCGTCGCCGCCGCGGCAGGGTTGCCGGGCGCGAGCCGGTGGCGACGAAACGGGTGGAGGTGCAACTACCATGCAATCATCACCCCAAAGGCCAAGATCGCCGACTCGCCGGATCCACCTAGACAGCGACTCCACCGCATCGTTAGATCCACGAGCTCGTCGCGATCAGCGCCAAGTTCTTCATGATCGACAACAAGAACACGCTCGAACTCGCATCGAGTGCCGAAGAGAAGCGCGACGTCAATTCGACAAGTGCGCTGGGCCCTCTGTTGACATGCATGCGCCAGGGAACCAGGCGATCTGCCATACGCGGTAGGTTGCCCCGTGTTCACTTGTGAGCTGCGGCAAGTCCAGTGGCCCAGCATGAAGAACTTCAAGCCAGACGTACCGGAGAAGTACGATGGCAAGACGCATCCGTCGGAGTTCCTCAGCATCTACACCATTGCGGTGAAGGCTGCCGGGGGACGGGATGACAAGATCCTTGCCAACTACTTCCCGCTGGTGCTCAAGCCCAACGTCAGATCCTGGCTCATGCGCTTGCCGGACAACTCCATATCCTCTTGGGCTGATCTGTGCCATCAGTTTGTCGGCGCCTTCACAGGCGGACACAAGCCTCATGGCCAGGAAAGTGATCTTCATCTACTCGCCCAGAAGGAAGGAGAGCCCCTGCGCAAGTACATTCAGAGATTCAGCAGTGTGCAGCACAACATCCCAGACGTCCACCCTGCCGCGGTGATCAGCGCGTTCCATCAGAACATGCGAAATCGCAGGATGCGGGAGGAAATGGCGATGTGCAAGATCAGGGACGTCAGTGAGTTATATGCACTGGCCGACAAGTGTGCACGTGCTGAGGAAGGGAGGAGACTCCCCAGAGAGAATGTTGGAGCGTGAGGATCTGACAGTGAAGATGCTGCCCCGGCAAGGAAAAACCGGCGGCGGAACAACAGGAAGAGGAAAGGCAAAGAGGTGCTAGTTGTTGAGCAGTCCGGCAATGGTGGTGGCGCCAAGAAAGCCAAAGCTGGTGACTCCGGCAAGGAGGTTGCCGCGGAGGTGGCGGTCGCCGACAAGCAGGACGGCACCAACAAGCAGTATTGCAAGATCCACCGCACCAAGGGCCATGATCTCCAGAGCTGCAAAAAAGTCGAGCAGCTTGTTGAGCAACAGAAAGCTGAATACGAGCGGCGCGACAAGGAGAAGGCCCAGGAAGGTGCTGGGGGATCCGGCAAGAAACGTCCCGGCCGAGGAGGACGCCGCGGCAAGGCCAAGCAGCGACAAGGAAACAGACCTCCTCGCGGCCGCGACAAGGATGAAGATGACGATGACGATGAAGACATGGATGATGAGGAGACTGATGAGCAGGAGTTCCAGAAAGCCACAGAGGTCCTATGCGTTGACGGTGGTGCTTCTCTGCATACCTCGCACCGTCAGCTCAAGCAGTGGGTGCGGGATGTTAATGCAGCAGAACCACCTGTCGAGTCACGCAAGCCTCTGAAATGGTCCAGCACACCTATCATCTTTGATATTGAGGACCACCCTGATTGCATAACTGCGGTCGGGTGCTTGCCGATGTTGGTTTCACCAACAATCCGCAACCTCAAGGTCACTAAGATGCTAGTTGACGGCGGGGCCGGCTTGAACCTGATCTCCTCCGCGGTGCTCCAGAAACTCCAGATCCCTGACAGCGAGCTCGAGGAGACCGGTACATTTCAAGGAATCAACCCGGGAAGGAGCAAGCCGAAGGGAAAGATCACGTTGCCGATAACATTTGGCAGCGAGCTGAACTTCAGGACTGAGAGGGTCACATTTGATGTTGCTGACTTTCCATTACCCTACAATGGAATCCTTGGCAGTCCGGCACTCGCCAAATTCATGGCAGCCTCTCACTATGCGTACAACGTACTGAAAATGCCAGGCCCGATAAGTGTCATCTCTGTCCCTTGCGACAAGAAGGATGCTCTTATCTGTGCCGACAAGATCTACCGGGAAGCAGCAGCCGCAGTGGAACGCAAGACACTTGCCGTTGAAGCTCCCGGGGGGAAGAAGAGGACCAAGTCTGGCAAGAGCTCTGATGCCCACTCCGGCAAGCGCACCTCTTCAGAGTGCTGCGCTACCGTCGAGGACGCACCATCGAGCTCCACCGGCAAGTGTAAGAAGGCAATGGCAGCTCCACCTAAGACCAAGAAGGTGTCCGCCAAGGAGGACGGCACTGGTGGTACCTTCACCATCAGCGCCACTCTTGACCCCAAATAGGAAAGCGCGCTCGTTGCTTTCCTGTGGGCGAATGTCGACGTGTTTGTGTGGCAATCGTCTGATATCCCCGGTGTTCCCAGGAAAGTAATTGAGCACCACCTTGCCGTCTGTCCTCATGCGCGGCTCGTCAAGCAGAAAGTCAGGAAACAGGCAGTGGAGCGCCAAGAATTCATCGCAGAAGAAATCAAGAAGTTGGAAGCAGCAGGCCTTGTCAGAGGAGTGCTCCATCCCACGTGGTTGGCCAATCCTGTTGTCGTGCGCAAGGCTAACGGGAAATGGAGGCTTTGTATTGACTTCACTGATGTTAATAAAGCTTGTCCCGAAGACCCATTTCCCTTGCCGCGCATTGACCAGATTGTTGACTCCACAGCTGGATGTGATTTGCTTTCATTTCTTGATGCATACTCAGGATACCATCAGATGTTCATGGCAGAAGAGGATGAAGAGAAAACCGCATTTATCACCCCGTGTGGCACGTACTGCTTCGTACGGATGCCTTTCGGTTTGAAGAATGCTGGTTCAACATTCGCAAGGGCAGTCCACCATGCTTTTGAGCCGCAGATGCACAGAAATGTGGAAGCCTACATGGATGACATAGTGGTCAAGAGCAAGAACAGGGCGACCCTGATTCAAGATTTAGACGAGACATTTGCAAATCTGCGCAAGATCAACCTCAAGCTTAACCCCGAGAAGTGCGTGTTTGGAGTCCCTTCCGGCAAGCTTCTCGGGTTCTTCGTGTCTCAGCGGGGAATTGAAGCCAATCCTGACAAGGTCAAGGCCATTGAGTAGATCGAAGCACCAAAGCGGGTCAAAGATGTACGAAGGCTTGCCGGTTGCGTGGCTGCTCTCAGCAGGTTTATCTCTAGATCTGCTGAGCGTGCCCTGCCATTTTTCAAAATTTTGAAAAAGGCAGGTCCAATAAAATGGACTGCGGAGGCGGAGGCTGCGCTACAGGACTTGAAGAGATACCTGTCCTCCACTCCAACACTTGTCGCACCTAAGCCACAAGAGAAGTTGCTGCTGTATATAGCAGCAACCAATCAAGTGGTTAGTGCTGCGTTAGTGGCGGAGAGGGAGGCAGATGATGAGCCAGCAACCACGACAGATACATCCAGCGACAAGCAGGGGGCTTCACCGACAAGCTCTGGTCCCGACAGAGATGGATCTGCGCAGGAACATGATAAGATGCAGAAGAGAATGGTGCAGCGTCCAGTTTACTTTGTCAGTTCCCTTCTACAGGGGGCTAGATCAAGGTACTCTGGTGTGCAGAAGTTGCTTTTCGGCCTCCTCATGGCCTCGAGAAAGCTGCGCCATTACTTCCAAGCACACGAGATCACAGTCGTCACTCGCTTTCTGCTGAAGAGGATACTGCAAAGTCCAGAAGCGACAGACAGGATTGTCGAGTGGGCGCTGGAACTGTCAAGCTTTGGCCTCAAGTTTGAGAGCACTTCAACTATCCAAAGCAGAGCATTGGCAGAGTTCATAGCAGAATGGACGCCAACACCATATGAAGAAATTCTAGAGACGAGCATCCCCGTCAAAGAGGCAAGCAAAGAGTGGCTGATGTACTTTGATGGTGCCTTCTCGCTGCAAGGCGCTGGTGCGGGCATGCTGCTTGTCGCGCCCACCGGAGAGCACCTCAAGTACGTAGTCCAGATGCACTTTCCCAAGGAGCAAGCAACCAACAATACTGTAGAGTATGAAGGATTGCTTGCCGGTCTCAGAATCGCAGCAGACCTTGGGATCAAGATGCTCATTGTCAGGGGTGACTCACAGCTTGTCGTCCGCCAAGTGAACAAGAACTACCAGAGTCCATTGATGGAAGCATATGTTGATGAAGTGAGGAAGCTAGAAGAGCACTTTGACGGCCTACAGATGGAGCATATCCCAAGAGCTCAGAATGACATTGCTGATGGCCTGTCAAAGTGCGCCGCACTAAAGTTACCTGTGGAACCAGGGATCTTTGTGCTCAAGTTGACTCAACCATCCATAACACCATCAACTGGACAAAGCAAGAAGAGGAAGTTGGTTTCTGGTGACTACTTTCCGGCAGAGCTCCCCAAAGCCGCCGCCAAGAAAGTCCCCAAGATCAACTCCAAGGATGCTGAGGGGCAGTCTGCTCCGGCAAGCCTTATGGTTTGTTCCGTTGAAGCAGACGCTCCCGACAAGTTTTGCTCCGGCAAGCTTGCCGGGGAACATCAAGCTCCGGCAGGGCCGCAAGTCCTTGCCGTGGAAGCGGATGTTCCCGCAGCAGCAGATGCGCCTTTAGTCCTTGTTGTCGAGCCACAAGCTCCAACATGGGCACAACAGATTGTCCATTTCCTTCAGATAGGAGAACTTCCCGAAGAGCAAGAAGAAGCAGAAAAAGTAGCCCGGCAGTCAAGTATGTACCAGTTTGTCGATAGCATACTGTACAGAAGATGACTCAACGGTGTGAAATTGAAGTGTATTTGCCGGGAAGATGGACAAAAGCTGTTGGTAGAGATACATGGAGGCATATGTGGCCACCACATTGGCGCAAGAGCACTTGCCGGCAAAGCTTTCCGGCAAGGTTTCTTTTGGCCGACAGCCCTCCAGGATGCAACTGCACAAGTAACCAAGTGTGAAGCATGCCAGTTCCACTCCAAATAGATACACCAGCCAGCTCAAGCTCTCCAGACGATCCCTTTATCCTGGCCATTTTCGGTCCGGGGGCTCGATATCCTCGGCCCTTTCCCCCGAGCTATCGGGGGCTTTGAGTACTTGTACGTCGCAATCGACAAGTTCACAAAGTGGCCGGAAGTGCAGCCAGTGAGGAAGGTGACAGCACAGTCAGCAGTCAAGTTCTTTAGGTCAATTGTTTGCCGTTTTGGGATCCCTAACAGGATCATCACCGACAACAGCACGCAATTCACGAGCCGCACCTTCATGCAGTACGTCCAAGACCTTGGCGCCAAGGTCTGCTTCGCTTCTGTTGCTCGTCCGAGAAGCAACGGTCAAGCAGAGAGGGCAAATGCTAAAGTGCTGCGCGGGCTCAAGACCAGAACTTTCGACAGGCTGCGCAGGTGCGGAAGAAACTGGATCGAGGAGCTGCCGGTGGTTCTTTGGTCGATTAGAACGACGCCAAATCGAGCCACTGGCCAGACGCCTTTCGCTCTAGTCTATGGAGCAGAGGCAGTTCTCCCCACGGAACTCGTATACGGATCGCCTCGAGTGCTCGCTTATGATGAGCTTGAGCAAGAACAGCTGCGACAAGACGACGCGCTGCTCCTTGAGGAAGATCATCTTCAGGCTGCTGTACGAGCTGCTCGATACCAGCAAGCTTTGCGCCGCTACCATAGCCGCAAAGTTAAGGCCAGAAGCTTCGAGGAAGGCGACCTTGTTCTTCGACGCGTTCAGTCCGCCAAGAATTCCAACAAGTTGACGCCGAAGTGGGAAGGCCCTTATCGGGTGAAACGAGTCACAAGGCCCGGCGCTGTCCGCCTTGAGACCGAAGATGGCATTCCGGTGAGCAACTCCTGGAACATAGAACATCTTCGTAAGTTTTTCCCGTAGGGCGCGGTTGCCGGAACCCCGTTCCGGCAACCACCTTTTGTACAAGTCTTGCCGCTGTTGCATGTAATCCTTTGTACAAAGCCGGGCGCAGATCCCGTGCATAAGTAAAACCCCATGTGCTCCGCACAACTTGTCCATTTCATGCATTAGTTTCTTTCTTGCATGCGTTATCTGACACTTTGTGCAGCACCTACATCCGGTAAGCAATAACGAGCCGAAGGGCTCCATATCATTATTTTCTCTTCTATCTTTTTTTCTCAACAAAGGAAAAGAAGGTTCCCTCGCACACAAGTTTGCCGGGGGGAAGGAGAAGATTGTGGTATGGACCAGGCGTCGTTCAAGCAAAGTTTTGCCTTGCCGGGAAGCAAACGACAGAAAAACTAAGTTGCCAAAGTTTGAGCAATCAGTTTTTAAATTTTTGAGTTATCTTCCTCGAACGACCCTGCTTTGTATGGAAAACCTGTGCGCGGAGGAACCGACTCGTGGCTAGTTGCGCCCTTACTTTGTTTCGAGTCCGCTCAACAACTTAAGTGTGCTGCATCTAGTCGCGACAAGGTTTCTTGTCGGAAGCAGCGCCGCCAGCAGGCTGCTGACGTTCCGCACTCAGCGCTCGCGGCTCGGGTGCCTGCACCGACAAGTTCCCTAGAAGCGTAGGGTAAAAGCATACAAAGGAAGGAATCTAGTAGAGGAAATAACATAGCAATTGATAACAGAAATAAAGTTATATTAGAAGATAACTTGTCACAGCTCTAACAGACTGTTTTCATAACATGATTAGCAGCGACAAGGGAAAAGAAGAAATGGGCGGCCTAGTCTACGCGATCGCCCTCAACCCTCTTGATCTCGCTCACCTTGTCCACAATGGGTGCGACAAGGGCCTTGAGCGCGTCCCGATCGGCGTCTGGCGGCAAGGACTTGAGGACATTGGTGAAGCTGAGGCCTGGATTGCGGAAGGCTACCTTCATCAGCACCTTTTGGAGAACCCCGACGCGGATTCTGCACGACTCGTCGGCCAGCTGCTTTGGGATCCTCTCCCGGAGCCGCTGGAGTGCCGTCGCCATGCCCTTGAAGAACAGGCTGAGCTTGGCGCTGGGTTGGAGATTCTCGTCGGAGGGATACCCAAAGTCCTCCATCCCCAGCTGTGCCAGCTCCTCGTCGATGACTGCGGCAATATTCACCAGACCCTCGGTCCAGTGCTCCACAGTATCTCTGAATGAGTTCTGGGTAACTGTGATGCTCTCCAGCAGCGCCTTGTCAGCCTTGACCTTCTCCGACAAGGTCTTCTCCCGCTCCTTGGTGTTGTCCAGCGTCTGCGTCAGCGTGGCCAGCTTCAACTTCAGGTCTGCATTGGAATCCTTGGCGGCGCTGAGCTCCTTGCCCCTCTCAGCGAGAAGACCTTGCAGCTCACCGTGGGCGGCATCATCCTTCTCACGCTCACGCTTGAGCACGGCAAGCTCCTCGCCGCTCTTCCCGATGTTGGCCTCCAGCTGCGCCACCTTCTCCTCCAGCTCTTTCTTGGCGGCCTCTGCGATTGCGGCAGCGTCCTTTGCTCCCTTGAGCGCCCCGCCAGGTGCTTGCTCGCGCTCGGCGAGCTCCTCCTCGTAGCTGTCGAGGTTGGCCTTCTGCTGCACCAATTCGCCTTCTCGCGCGGACTGCTTCTCGGCGGCCAGCCTTTCTTCCTCCTCAGCTTCGGCCTTCTCGAGAAGGAAGGCCGTGCGCTCCTTGGTGAGTCACTCCCGCTCCTGTGCCAGGGATCGGAGAGCATCTTGATTGTGGCCCCGGAGCTCCTCCGCGCGCTTCTCCATATCAACACCCGCCTTCGCGACAAGCGCTTCCCGGGAAGCCAGCTTGGCTTGCCGTGCGCGGTAGAGTGACAGCAGCTTCCGCAGCAGCTCCTCCTCCTCAGGCTCGCCACTGCTGCTGCTGGGCGCGTCGACCAACGACAGTCCAGCGGAGGCGAGCACCTCCTCATCGAAAGTTTCCCCCTCGACCGGCGCCCTGGAGCTCGACGCCTAGGGTAGCTTGATGAAGATATCGTCGCCGGCCTTCAAGTAGGCGCCGGGCTGGGGCTCCTCGGAGCCCGGCTCCGCAGCAGCGGCAGAGGGATCGACGGTCGGCGCAGCGCCTGGCGCTCCTGCGGCCTCAGGGTCGTCAGTGCGATCGCCCAACCCCTCGCCGGCTTCTGTGGCGGCAGCCTTGGCGGCCTCCTCGCCGGCGGCCTCATCAGCACCGGCCCCTTCTTCGTTGGTGGCGGCGTCGTCAGTGCTGCCATGCGCGCCTTCCTCGCCGGCGCCCTCTGTCTCCATTGGCTCAGCAGCAGATGGGTCTGAAGAACGAAGAAGGGAGAAAAATCAATCAAAAATCCAAGAGAAGAAAATCAGAAGAAGAAGAACCCAAGGGAAAGTCTTTGGACAAGTGAATTACCTGTGCCAAGATCTGAAGTTGCGGTCTCGGCCGCCGCAGGATCGACGGTAGTGCCCCTTGCCGGAGAGTTCTCCCTTGCCGTAGAACGCCCCCTTGCCGGGGATTCCTCCCTTGGCAGCATAGTCGAAGCAGATGGCACTTCGGGACCAGCTTCCGGGCGCCCCTGATGTGGCTGCTCTGCTCCTACACAACTCAACAAGCAAGATATCAACAAAGGTAAAAGCACTCATGCGCGCCTGACAGCAGAAAGCTAACTATGAACTTACGCTGGGGGCTGCGCTCGGGGCTGCTTTGAGGAGTGGTTGCCGGGTCCGTCAAGGTGGTCTCGGACCCACCCCCTGCTGACACGGTGGGGTCATCTTCGATGACAATCACCACGGCTTTGGCCCTCTTCGCCACTCTCTGGGCCAGCGTCCTGAAAAGGAAGGAGTTCAGATTGAAGCAAGTTAGATACAAGATAAAAACAGCAAGATTGAAGAACTACAAGAGCACCAAAGAAACTTACTCTTCTTCCTCCTCGTCGGAGCTGAGCGCGGAAAGATCAAAGTCCGGCTCCCTTCCGATGCAGCGAGGCGGAGGAGTAGGATCCCTTGCCCGCTTGGCGGGGGCGGTGGCGGTGGCCCGGGAAGATCCCGCTCCAGTTGCCGCTGCTGCGTGAGGCGCTCCCGCGACAACATTGCTTGCCGCGGTAGAGCGTGTCGCACGGCTCGGCGGCTGTTGACCCGGCTGCCGCCCCGCTACGTCCGCGGCCCTGCGAAGACGCCTTCTTGGCGGGGCCGGGGGCTCTACCCGCGGCAAGCTTTCTGAAGGCTCGGGCTCTTCCTCGCCGGCCTCGCTCGACTCAGCTTCAGATCCGGCAGGCTCTTCCTCGCCAATAAACTCCGCGCGCTCGGCGAGGTTTGCCGCCTCTGCCACCTCCGCCTCCTCCACAGTGAACCCAAACGCGCCCGCGGCAGCTGTGGCCGCAACCTCTTCCGCCGTAGTGGCGATGCGCTGCAGCTCCTCGTCGGTGGTGTCACGGGTGAGGCTCTTCTGCTCGTCAGCGCGGACCGGCACTTCTTCCAAGTTGTCGAAGAACGCTTGCACGACGTCATCCGCAGGCTCTTGCCAAGTTGGAACAATTCCGTGTGAATCGCACAATGGCATCATGGCGCGGATCCGGTCAAGCGAAGAGTTATTGCACAATGGAACGATGCCCCTCGCCAGCGTGAATGGGTGCTGGGGATCGCGTTTGAACAACTCCAGGAGCATTGCATCCAGCTCCATGACGGTGAAGTTGTAGTTGAGGCCCGACCGCAACCTCATGATGTCCGCCGAGTTCTTAAATTCCCAGGCGGGCCTCCCCCTCTCCTGCAGGGGGGCGATGCGGCAGCGGAGGAAATCTGCACCTACAGCGCCTACAGTGAGCCCGGCAAGCCTGAGGCGAAGGATCCTAGTGATGGCGATCTTCAGCCTCTCGTCTTCCGGGGCCACGTTGCTCCAGTCATTGCCGCGCACTATTGGAGCTTGGCGCATGGCGGTGAAGGGCTGCGGATTCTCCTCGATGATCCAGCACCACTCCGCTCTCCACTCCTCCCACTTGCTGCGGAGCTCACCCTCCAAGTACGCCTCCTTCTTGCCGACTCTCGAGATCCAGGCGATCCCTCTGGCAAGCGGCTCTCCTCTCTCTACCCGAGGCATGAAGAAGTGGCGGAAAAGGGCAACATTGGGGTGGACTCCGACAAAGTTTTCACACAAATGTGCGAAAACTGCCATGGTCAGAACGGCGTTGGGGGTGAAATCAAGGAGGCGGAGGCCGTAGGTGTTCATGATATCGCAGAAGAACTCCGAGAAGGGCGGGCAGAGCCCGCAATAGAAGAACAGCGCGAAGAATGGGTACCCGTTTGGAGCCAGTTCCGAAGCAGCGGCTGGGAGTACCCTCGTGCGCGGATGCGCACGCGTCTCCGTCGCCCAAAAGAGGTAGAAGTACTCCCTCAGCTCCTTCATGCCGAGCTGGGGGGAGAAGATCGCCCGCTCCTTCTGCAGCACCGCGAGCCGCTGCGCCTTGGCCGACTTCACGCCCTTTCCCTTGTCGGCTTTCGGAGCCATGGCGGAGGTGGTGGGGGAGGTCGACGGCGTTAGTGATGCTGGTGGCAATGGGGGGCGGAGCGCTGCTCTCTCGGCTTCGAGAAGAAGGGGGGGAGCGGCAGAGGTTCGTGAAGATGGAGTAGTAGCAACTAGCAAGGGGGAACGAACTGCCCCTGTTTCCTCTGCTTATAAAGAGGGACGGGGCGGACGTTTCGCCCTTCCGAATAAAGAACCACCCACGATCTCTCCCATGACGCCGCATTCAACGCGTGCCATTAGGGGAAAGCGCGGTGTATACGGAGCGAGATTCAGCGTGGCCCAGTCCACGTGTGCCCGTGCCCTGTCTTGGGCCTGGCCCAACAGCACTCGGCACCGTGTCTGGCCAGGCCCGGGGGCTCCTGTCGGTGTACTAGAATAGGGGTACCCTAGTACCCCGAACTTGTGCACGGGCAGTTGCAGCACCCCGCGGCAAGGCTTGCCGGGCGAACGCCAAGATCCTCCGTGGTTCCCTTGGAGCCATTCAAGAACAAAGTATTTAAGCTCAGGAGACAAGGCCCCGGCAAGAGGAGCTTGCTGGGAAGGCCAACCAAGGCACTCCAAGGAACTTGCCGCGACGCGCCACGCGCTCCGGCAAGGCAACAAGGCCCCGACAAGATGAGCTTGCCGGGAAGACCAACCAAGGTACCTCGAGGCCCGGTGAGTGACAAGCTTCCGGACCCGACAAGATAACAGCAGTGGCAAGGCGCTTGCCGCGGCAGGCGGCCACTCTGTGCCCATGCTCCAGCGCATCCACCAACGTGTCGCTCTGGGGGCCTCTCTAGGCGCGCGTGGCGGGAGGCTGTGCAGCCAGTGGTGCGCAGTGGCATGCAAAGCTGACAAGATCGCCATCATGGCGAATGGTGGCGCCCCTAACGATCCTTTTCTGCACTGTTTGGGCGACTCAGACGGGCATTTAATGCCCTTGTCCCCTGCCGTCAGGGTTAGGTAGGATGCACTGTACAAGTAACTATACCAACCACCTCGCCTTTTACATTTGTACCCTTCTCTGCGTTGCCACCTGTCGGTGACCCCTTTAGCGTATAAAAGGAGGCCCATGCGCAACGTAGAGAGGGTTCAAGGGTTCGGAGGGTTCGAGGGTTCGAGGTTCGACTGGTTCGGAACCCAGAAAAACACTACGCTCGCTCTCTGGAGCAAGAACACAAGATAATCAAACAAGCAGCAGTAGGAGTGTTATCTCTCCGGAGAGCTCCGAAGCTGGGTAAACTGCTCGTGTGCTTCGCCTCGATCTGCTCTTCGTGCGATCTCCGCCCCCCGCCGAACCGAAAGGGGCTCGGTCCGCCGGCCCCATAGGTGTTCGTGGATCAGTTTCCCCCGACAATGGACAATGGTGGTGTGGGCACGAATTCTTGGTGTGTTTGTGGTATGAAACTTTTGTGGTAATGGTACAACTCAAACTGCTGGAGTTTTCCGAATTCAGGGGATGTCAGCCAAGCATCCACCTTGCCGAGTATGGACAGTAGGTAGCATGTTGGGATGCAGAGGCACTGAACAGGGCCCTGCTGGTGAGAAGAGACGATGGCTCTGAGGAGATCAAATTCAGGAAGGACAGATATCTGACGGCAGTCGAGATTGAGGGGCGTGGTGCACCATAGAGGGCGCCACCGAGTTGAGAGGACTTGT